>NC_133189.1:51002500-51130000 GCF_049306965.1 Danio rerio
GCCAACTGACCCAGCCGATGCTCGAACCAGCAACCTTCTTGCTGTGAGGGGAACGTGCTACCCACTGAGCCATTGCTGTTTTATTTAATATGCAAGATCAAAAATAAAAATGTATTGGGGTAATTCACCAATTGAAGAACTTTCAATCTATTATAAAAGTAAAGATGTATAAAACTGAACTATTTATTGCGGTTTAAATTTTTATTTTACAACAAATAATCTACTCTAGTCATGAGCATCACACTAAACATTACTTTGACTTTTTAATACAAATCTATTCATAAAGACTTATGTTAAACATCATCATATCACGTCATTTAATGACAGTCCAGTGACAAAAGACACATTATTTTTTATTAGTTTTTATTACTGTGCAAATGCAACTAGACTATGCATGAGTTTTTCTAAAAATAAAAATAGCTGCTTATTTTTAATGTTTATTGCACTGAATAATTTAATTTTAATCTTTATCAAACTAAACATTTTTTTTTGCAAAAATAATTAAAAAAACAACTCCTTTAGTAAAATTGGTTTAATTTAGAAGTCATTCATTTTCACACGATTGCATTAAGCCTCACTAAAAAACTCCATCAATGAATCAAGTTCATAGTTGTTCAAAATAGCAAGTAGCTGTGAAACCTTTGTTTTGACATTCTGTCCTTTAAACTTGAACTTGTCGATGAAAAGATCAGTGATCATACCTGTAAATAAACACACACAAACACAAAACGGGTTATTTATATCTGCATCTCCATATGCCTTGAAAAGTAATACACTTGAACATGGGCTTAAATAATCTTACATTTACGCTTCATGTGAATAATTCTGAATAATTTAAAGCCATAGACTGTAAAATACTGTTTTTTTGAGTTTCATCAGAGTTCACTAACCATACAGCCTTTCTAAGTGAGCAGGTTGTTTCTTATATTCTTCTAAAAGCTGGGCAGATTCATCCAGTATACTGCGATACTCAGGGATCAGAAAATCTGCATTTCCTTCATGCACCTGTAGCTCCTGCAAACACACACACAGACACACACTTGATAGACTTGCTTTTAGCGTTTTCCCCCCTCCTATTGTTCTGTCTTTTTTTATCTTACCTTTAAAGCATCAATAAGCTGAACTTTTTTGGCCAATATCAGCTGATACTCCAGCTTGGGATGAATCATTCGTAGAGTGTGGCTCACTGAGTCTTCATTCACCTCTGAACCCAACATAACAACAAACACAAAAGAAAAACAACTTGTAACTCATAACTGAAGATCCAATTTATTTCAGTTTCAATGCAATTTCGCACTTGTATTGGATGCACATCTGAAGCCCAAAACAAGGCTTTTTCTTTATTGACCACTTTTCACTTTTACCAGGTTTCTACTAAACACAATTGTGCAGTAAAACAAGCAATTAATCCAGCAATTATGTAAACTATATACCCTACCTGACAAAAGTCTTGTCCCCTATCCAAGTTTTAGAAACAACAAGTAATAACTTGACTTCTAGTTGACATTAATGAAGGCAAAGGCCTCTAAATTACACTTATTTTACCAAAATAAAATATGATCATGTCTTGATTTTTAATTATTTCATTAAGGCAGTAAGGTCTGACTTTGCTTGGACAAAAGTCTTATATAGACTTAGTATAAGTCTTATAATCTATAGAATATAAAGTCATGGTGCAGTGGAAAAAGAATAAACATTGTGTCTGACTGCCATGAGCTTGGAGGACTGCATCCACACATCTCTGCAATGACTCAAATCTCTTATTAATAAAGTCATCTGGAGGCAAAGAAAACGTTCTTGCAGGACTCCCAGAGCTCATCAAGATTCTTTGGATTCATCTGCAATGCCTCCTCCTGTCATCTTACCTCAGACATGCTCAATAATGTTCATTTCGGGTGACTGGGCTGGCCAATCCTGGAGCTTCTTGACCTTCTTTGCTTTAAGGAACTTTGATGTGGAGGCTGAAGTATGAGAAGGAGCGCTATCCTGCTGAAGAATTTACCCTCTCCTGTGGTTTGTAATGTAATGGGCAGCACAAATGTCTTGATACCTCAGGCTGTTGATGTTGTCATCCACTCTGCAGATCTCTCGCACACCCTCATACCAAATGTAACCCCAAACCATGATTTTGTCTTCACCAAACTTGACTGATTTCTGTGAAAATCTTGGGTCCATGCGGGTTCCAAATAGGTCTTCTGCAGTATTTGTGATGATTGGGATGCAGCTGAACAGATGATTCATCAGAAAAATCCACCTTCTGCCAATTTTCCATATGATCAACTAGAAGTCAAGTTATTATTTGCTGTCCTTACAACTGAGATTGACGACAAGACTGTGTCAGGTAGTGTATTGGCCAACAGATGTGCTCAGAATATTAATTGATCACCTCCCTGACTAAGGCCCTTCTCCCCTGATCACTCAGCTTAGCTGGCCCGCCAGCTCTAGGCGGTTCATCTTCCACTTATGGATGATAGAGGCACTGTGCTTATTGGAACTTTGAGAGCAGCAGAAATTTTTCTGTAACCTTCCCCAGCCTTGTGCTTCGAGACAATCCTGTCTTGGAGGTCTACAGACAATTCCTTTGTCTTCATGCTTGGTTTGTGCTTTGACATGCACTGTCAGCCCTGGGGCCTTATATAGACAGGTGTATGCCTTTTCAAATCATGTCCAGTCAACTGAATTTAGCACAGGTGAACTCCAATGAAGCTGCTGAAACATCTCAAGAATGATCAGTGGAAACAGAATGTACCTGAGCTCAATTCAGAGCTTCACAGCAAAGGCTGTCAATACTGGTGTACATGTGATTTTTCAATTGCTTATTATTAATAAATTTGCAACAATTTCAAAAACTCTTTTCACATTGTCATTATGGGGTATTGTGTGTAGGATCTTGAGGAAATAAATTAATTTGATCCATTTTGGAATAAATCTGTAATATTAAAAATGTGAAAAAAGTGAAGCGCTATGAATACTTTACGGATGTACTGTATATGGATCACAAGTGCTCAAAATGTGCTGTTTGTTGACAAATTATCTGAGAGGTCCACTAAATATTCATGGCTTTGCAACAAATGGAAACTTGACAGGTCTGTACTGAAGTTTTATGAATGTTTGTCTCTCCGGGTCTCTGCGGAAGTCATTTGGCTGAAACTATGAATAGACCACATACATCAGACATTATACCAGATCAGTTTGGGAACTCACCGTAGGATATATTCAGATTGATTTTTCGCTTAGTGGCCTCTTTGGACAAAACATCCTTCAGTATGGATATTGTAGAAATGTTGTCTGATTTGAAGTTTGCTTCACCTTTACTGGAGTCCGTTCAAAAATGGAAGAAAAGAAAAAAAAAGATTTATTGACCACAACAGTTCTTGTAATAAATGCAAACACATGGAAGGATCACTGTACGACTGTAACTGGCAAAATATATATATTTCTAATTACCAATGACAAAATCATAATAAGTCTAATCATTACTAGCCCTTTAAAACAATCATATTTACTTAATGCCTATGCAATGAACAGCATGTATCATAGTGTACATTCTTAAACCCCAGGTTTATGTCTGTACTTGTATATTTGTGTTATCATTTTCATTGATTAGACAAATGCAACACATGGCCTGTTTACATAAAGCTCTAGTGTTTGCATCTTCATATTACTGCTGACTGCTGTTTATCCTGAATGGACGTTTTTAACCACAAAGCTAAGAATAAAACATGTCTCTTATTCACTCCAATTGACTTATTTTTAAATACCATTTCAACATTTTAAAATAGCATGTGATTTAAGGGCACATCATTGCCTGCTGACTGCTAATTTTCAATATTATTTTAAGAACACATTGTTTAACACAGCACATGTTTCTCATGTGATGTTTACAGCAAAATGTGGTGTTAACATTGCAAAAGCAATAGTATTTCTGATCAGGTTTCATAACCCTGGTAAATGCCACTTTTGTAAACTGAACTTTTCCCTCAGAACTACAAAAATCCTGGGGTTAAAGGGATAGTTCAGCCAAAAAATGAAGATTCTGTCAAAATGTTTTCTCTTCTTCCAAACCAGTAATTTTTTTGTTCTGTTGGACACAATACAAGATGTATTGAAGAATATTGGTAACCACTGACATCCACAGTAGGAAATACAAATACTAAGGAAGTCAATGGTTACCAGCATTCTGTAATATATCTTGCACAGTTGAGAACAAGTCAAGGGTGAATACATTTTCATTTTTGAGTGAACTATCCCTTTAAGGGAAGTGTGAAAAGCCATATGAAAGCCTTCATTAACATATATGTATATGGATATAAATATAGAAACTAGCCTTGTTGCATTTTGGCAATAGTCAAAAATAGATGGTCAAAATGATGAATTTTTGTTTCACACAAAAAAGTGTGATGATCCATAAATATATCTGGTACATTTCCTCCTGTAAATATATTAAAACTTTTTTATTAGAAATAAGCATTGCTTCTTACTTAATTTGTAAACATTTAAAGGCAATTTTCTCAATATTTAGATTTTTTTAAAAACCCTCAGATTCCAGATCTCAAAATAGTTGCATCTTGGTCCTGTGTCCTGTCCTATTAAACCATACATCAATGGAAAGCTTAATTTTCCAGCTTTTCAGTTTATGACAAAATCTCGATTTCCGAAAATCAATAGGGATGTCCAGATAAGGTTTTTTGCCTTCGAGTCCAAGTAATTTGACTTTGAGTATCTACCAATGCCAAAACGCGATCCAACAATTCTATAATACAAAAAAAAAAAAAAAATGAAAACGTGCTTCATAAGCATAAAAAAAATCCAGGGTTCTCTACAAAGGCGAATGGCAGGTCACTCATTGCGATCATTTGTGCTTTATATATCATATATCTTGGCTGTGATGGTTTTCGTGCTGTCACGGTAAATTTTTTTTCTCCTCTTCAAAGTCTCCTGCAGCGTGAGCTGACACATCTTCAGTTGGGTTGCCTGGGTAAACTCGCTGTATTGTGTTGGGTGTTTGTTTTTGATGTGCCTTATCAGGTTTGATGTGTTAAATGTAGCCTTTTACTTTCCACCTCTTGCAATCCCAAGTTCATATATTTCACTGTTTGCAATGTCGTCGTCTCATCATTAACTTTATAATACCCCCAGACCGCAGACATATTCACACTTTGCGCTTGAAGCTGCATCAGTGTTTTACTTTGCCGGCATTTAACCAACAGCTTCTCTGCAATAATGTGATGTAATGCCGCATGTGTTGCTGTTTCTGTGTGAAGTCAAGAAAGAGGTTTAACTCTGTGTGCCACCGCATAACTATAGATGTTAAAAAATAAATCATATATACATATATATTCAAGTCCTGTTTGGGAGGTAACGTCCGATTCTAATCAAGTTTGAAATCGTGTGATTGGGCCTGATTTCCGATAAAGTAATCGCATCTGGACATCCCTAAAAATCAAATCATCTGATCCAGGGTCACATATTTGGATAATAAACTAGCAATCCTCACCAATAAGTGGCTTCAAGCTGTGTGCCCAGGAAAGTGTTCTGAAAGCAGAAGGTGATGTTTTCTCCGGCTGGTGTTTTCTCTGGGACCTCCGGTAGGCAGAACACAACCCAGGAATGAATCTCTGCAAAACTGAACTGTCCTGTCAGTCTCAAGGTGTTCATGGGCCTAGTGATGATGAGAGAATCATGTTTATGTTCATTTTGCAGGACTATTGAAAGGTAACAGGAGTGTGTGTGTAAGCTCACCGCTCCTGCTCGATTGTGTGTGTCCTTTGATGGAGGGAAAGTGGTTTAATCTGGTACTGTCGAACCTGGCAGGTTTTGGGCTGAAGCCTTGGTGTCACATAGGCCTGAAGAGTGCCATACTGACCCTCTATAGACCTCACCTATGAAATAAAATAAAATAAAATAAGGGCAGATGCTTATTATTGTAGTTTTAAACAAATATTACTGTATGTATCTAGACATTAAACAACAGACACCTTCAGCTCCAGCCTTGTGGTGTTTGCTTGGCACCTGTAAGTGGCCAGGAGGAAGTTCCCGTTTGACTGTAAGTTTAGAAGAACAAACATAGCCTGTTTTGCAAATGCACGCGAAGTGATTATTAAGTGATCAACAAGTGGTGAACAGGACTGAAAACATTACCTCTGAATCGCATTCACTGAAACTGACCACTGCTGAGTTCTTATCAACATCCAGCAGGTCAATAGGAACGTCACTCTGGAGAGAACAACAACACATGTAAGGATCATAATGCTGAAATTACAGTCAGGTATTAGACCTCTGTAAAGTTGCCCCCCCACAAAAACATATAATCCCCAAAACTATGCCATTTGTTTGGTTGTCTGAGATTTGGTGGGACGTCACATTCCACCCCATGTTGTTTAAATCTAAATATTTAGGTTATATCTAAACAAGAAAAACAGATACAACTATTGTTTTAATGACAAAAAGCAGCACAAAAAAAACAACTAATACTACTAATACTTTCCTTCTTAGACTTTACAGACCTGAAACTTGCCTATAGCACTTATTCATTGTTGCTCTTAGTTGTGTAAATTGCTTCCTTGTCCTCATTTGTAAGTCGCTTTGGATAAAAGCGTCTGCTAAATGACTAAATGTAAATGTAAAATGTAAATCGAGCACAAATGAATACCAGCTTTGTGCGATTTAGAGAAACTGGGGTGGAAAGTGACATCACGACCCCCGAAATATTTTGGTTATATCAAAACAAGGAAAATAGATACAGGGTTTGTTTTAATGTCACAAATTGAGCACAAACAAACTGCTGATTTGGAGCAATTTAAGCAATATGGGGTGGAAAGTGATGCCACACAGTCAAAAAAATACTGCTTAATATCTCAGAGACGAAACCAGCACAAACGTTCATTTTTGTGGCACAAATCAGCACAAACCTAGCACAAAGGAATGGCATAGTCTTGGGGATAATTTGTTTTTATGGGGTGCCAACTTCACAAAGGTAATTATTAACAGTTTTAGGGAAAAAATGACCGGGAATGAACAAGGATGCATTTTTTAAGACAAATTTATAGGATGCATTTCAAACAAATGCCATACTTTGAGTTTTCATGAAAGAATCCTGACAAGAACGTTCCCAAAAATAATTATAAAGAGGTTTACAGGGTATCCTCAAGTTAATTTCAATACTTTTTTAAGACTTTTCAAAGACCTTCTAAGAATATTTAAAGACCTCATCGCCACCTCAAGCTCTAATCAGTATCAAACCTTTAATAATATTAAAGGTTTATTTTATATATAATATATAATATTTTATATTAATAAAGAGTTGTAGTTAAATAAATCAATGGAGCACAACCGTGCAACAGAACTCGGATAAGCTTGGAAGAAACAAAGCTTGAAGGAATAAATGACATGGTTGTTTTCAGGAACAGGCTTCAGCCACTGTTTAAACTCGTCTTTCTCCAACCAGGAGTACGCAAACTTACAGTTTCCCATACATGGCCCATAGAGCCATCTGTTATGCTCTATGGATTCGCTACATGTGGAGAGCATCACATCACCTTCCCGCATTTGTCGCAAATTTCGTGACATCATCCGGATGGAGAAGTTTGGCTGGACACGCCCCGGCCTGAACCAATCATGGGAACGAGCACACCGTTTTTAATATTAGGAGGAAAATATATATATTTATGCTTTTTGAGTCAAACACTTTAGACAAAAACACACTTGAACAAAACTTAAGACCTTGTAAAAACGTGATTAAGACTTTTTAATACCTTTTAAAGGCCTTGATTTTCTCATAATTGATTTATCAACTTTTGATACTTTTTAAGACCACGCGGACACCCTGTGTTATGAATGTTGACCACTTTATGTACCATAAACAGACTTTCCATGGAGGGAAATCATGGAGGGTTCAGATTTATTTAAAATAAAGTATAGTCCAAAGATGAACAACATAGTTAATAATTAATGAAACTATTTATTTACTGAGTAAATAATGAGAGTATTATTATTGTTGCGTGAACTAAATATTTCAACGCATCATTTTGTTAACAATAAGAAATTTTATTTTTCTTAAAGATTTCTAAAGGATCACGAGACACTGAAAACATTACAATTACATTTAAAAAAATATTTTGAAATAAAAAAAGTGAGCAAATTGAAGGTCTTTGAAGATCTTTTTTTATATTTTTTAGGGGGCGTCACAGTGGCTCGGTGGTTAGTACTGTTGCTTCACAGTAAGAAGGACGCTGGTTTGAGCCCTGTGTGGAGTTTGCATGTTCTTCCCCATGTTGGTGTGGGTTTCCTCAGGGTGCTCCGGTTTCCCCCACAGTCCAAAGAAATGCGCTATAGGTGAATCGGGTAAACAAAATTGGCTGTAGTGTATGTGTGTGTGAATATGAGTGTATATGAGTGTGTACTGGGTTGTGGCTGGAAGGGCATCCGCTGCGTAAAACTGGAATAGTTGCTGGAATGCATAGTATAATATGCTGGAATAGTTGGCGGTTCATTCTGCTGTAGCGACCCCTGATAAATAAGACACTAAGCCAAAGGAAAATAATGAATGAATGAATGAATACTTTCTAAATAAAAAAAAAACAGTGTGCAGATTGTCTTTGAGCTTTTTGATGGATAGTGTCCTGATCTTGCACCTGTTGAATGTGCATTCTTAATTGCAAATTTATTCGCAATATTTTATTTCTGTATTATTAATGAATAACAAATGTAGTATTGTTAAGCAGATATGCACCTGAAACAAATATGTCTTTTAAACAAAGATGTTGGCATCTCCAACAGAAAAAGACCCTCCACATAAAAAGCTACTGGTCAGCCCCATGATTCAGCCTTTTTAAGTTGTAAAACTAATGAAGATAGCGGAAGTCAATGACTTATTTGAATTATCTAGCATGTTTACTGTTCCAAAATATTTTTAATGTTTCCTAAAATAAAATATATTGTGCTCAATGGGGAAAAAAGTTGTTGGTTTTTACCCAGACATTTAAAAGTACATATTTTAAAGCAGTAATCGCAATACCGTGATATTTTTATCCATTTATTTTTATTATGCGGTCAGAATCTTAAACCATCCCATGCTTAAGTGTATTTCTCTCACCTGCAGAAGCAAGTTATCAATGGCGGTCTGCACCTCTAGAGTGAGGCTGTAGCTGGCATCATCCTGGCACAGAGTGAACTTATCATTGATGCTGAAGACTGGCACAGCAGACACAGCAGTGCTGGACTGAGAGCTCTGCTGGTATTTTTCTCTCCCCTGCAACACTTTTAACTGCAACTGCTCCAGCTCAGCCCTAAAGCAATGACAGGCAAATCAGGCCCATCAGGAGGAGTTTTAAAATATATGCCTGATTGGTAAACAGATTATTGCAGAAGTAGAACTAGTTGAATATGCAGTACCTGAGTGCAGCCACCTTCCCCTGGGTCTCCTGGCTCATCTTGATCTCCTCCCCAGGGCCTGCTACCATCTGCTGGGGCTCTGTGGTGAGACCTGACACCCATCCTGGAAACCAGTCACATGACCACATAACAGCTAATGAGCTATCAGCAAGGCCAAGCAGAATATGCTGACAATTTTTACTTTTTCTGTGCAGAATTGTAGATTTATGCAGATTTTTGGGAGTATAGTAAGTAAAAACTTAAAATATGAACTTTAATTTAAGTCTCTCATATAATATGTTTACTAAAAGATCAAAAATATAACTTTTTTTATAATAAATAAACACTTGCATATTAGTCAATAATATTACTGAAATTAAACTGAAATAAACAAATATGTGCACTCATATATATAACTGAATAAATAGACTTAACGATGGGCTAAAGAATCTATAATGTATGATTATATACAGCGCAGAAAATAAGTATTGACCATGTCACCATTTTTCTCAGAAAACATATTTCTAAAGGCGTCATTGATTTCAAATTTCCCCCAGATGTTGGTAACAACCAAATAAATCACTATATACAAAGAAAATAAATCTAATTAGTTTAAAAATTAAATTATGTGTAATAAAATGAAACGATGCAGGAAAAAAAGTATTGAACACATGAAGAAAGGGAGATGTAGAAAGGCAGTGAAAGCCCAGACAGCAGCTGAACTCTCTCAGTAGTTCTTCAGAAACCCTCTGCCCTTCCTCAGTGTGAATGAGTATTAGCTGCTTCAGTCCAACATCCACATTAGCAGGATAATGAAGATGAAACCAGGGTGGACATTTCAACAAGTGAAAGATCCAAAACACAGCCAAGGAAACTCTAGTCATTATCCACATGGTAAAATGCTTTCATGTATAGCCATATCTAACCTGTGTAAGTCGTTGTAAGAACTTCATCATACATTTCCTTTCCAACACAGCCACCTTGAATCGATGTGACACTCTCAGACAAAACCTAGTAAAAATGGAAACTCAATTTTCCCAACTGAAGCGTGACAGAGTTTAATTTGAGACAAAATTATTATTTTTTCTATGCATCTGTTTTCAGTTATTTGTTGCACTCACATTCTCAAAGCGCAGCGTTGGTTCATTTGATCCATCCAAACCGTAAACCTCAACAGTCCCATCGTCCCTTCCTACCAGGATGTCCTTCACACCATCGGCAACAATGTCAAAGGTATCGATACAAAGCACACCTTGAAAAGACCAACACAAGTTGTCATGGTTACAGTTATGGCCCTTTTCCACTGAGTGGTAGAGTACGATACGGTTTGGTACGCTTTTATGGCTGTTTCCACTGTCAAAAAGTACCAAAAAGCAAACCGTACCACTTTTTGGGTACCATTTAAAAAAGGTAACTAGCACAACAAAAGGGTACCAAAAGGTGGAGCTAGACGCGCAGCTAAACACTATTGGTTTCCAGAGATATGAATGACGGAATTACTTTCTAACACAGGCTACATGTGCTGCTGAAGGTTAAAGATAGAGATGAGAGGTTTGCACTGACTGGGCTGTATGTTGCATGTTGTTTTTAAACCCAAATAAGGACTAAATGTATGCTGTGTGCAGCTTTTCTGTAATTTGTAACATATCAGAGACTGTAAGGGGTTATTTGTGTTCATATATGCTGCATTTATTTATTTATTTATTTTATATAATTGCAGACGCTACAGTAGGCTATTTCGCACTGTTATTGATCTGCAGGTATAATCAAATCCTGTTCATAGAAAGGTTAGAAATGAACATTTATACACAAGTATTTATGTGTATAAAGCATCTGTGTTGTGAGAAGTGCTTCTCATATAATATGTGAACGACCCACACAGTTTACTTTGACATTTCCTCGAGCGAGAATGACGTCGACTGAAACTTTCTGGCGTACACCATGCCCACTATTTGTACCCTTTTGGCAGTGGAAACACAAGCCTGATAAAGGTGACCCGTACCGACCCGTACTGTACCACTCAGTGGAAACGGGCCATTTCATTTCTGTTATGTTTAGTTTTTCAATCAAGATTGCCAATAATAGTGTGCTGCAAATAGCTAGTTTTGTCATTCCTACCTCCTTTTTTCTTTTCATTATCCAGTTCCCAGCTAGTAACGGGTCCAGATTTGGCAATTCGCACAAGACCCAGTTTCCCATCCGCTGTCCCATAAAGAACCTCTTCACCACCCTTTCCTGAGGACCAAGAAATGAACTGCATCAAATCCTGAAACTCAACCAAAACACGCTTTCATATTGAACTGTTTGATCAGATTTTTAGCACATACCTCCATCTCTGTCGTGACGTTCCAGAACAGTTGGAGGACCAGGAACCTCTACGTCGTACTGAAGCTCAGAACCCTGAAGAATTAGAGTAGAACATTTTTTACACTTGAAATGGTAAAATCTGTTTTTTTCCTAAAGCTGTGTAAATGAAATCCCGGGTTCTCTGTCATCACGTTTCCCGCAGCTCAAAATTAACATTTAAAGTTTTTTTCTTCCATGTTTTGATTTTGCTGGACTCTGTTGTTAATTATTTGTAATATTTTCCCCCTTACCAGACATTCACATATAATGTTGCAACTTCAGATACCTTTTGAAATGTCTGCAAAAATAAATTACATTTTTTACCCAGAGTAAACAACTAATCAAAGCACTGCAATAAGTGGTTAAGACTACAAAAGACATGCTGGTTCAAAAAATGTCCAAAATCTGCTTCTAAATTGTAACAGTAAGTGTGTACGGTTAAAAAGACAGTAACTAAAGATTACAAGAATCATTTTCAAAATGAAATGCTCCTGATAATTTACTCGCCCTGCTGTAAACCAAGATATTAATTGATTTCTGTCTTCATTTAAGAAGAAATTATGGTTTTTGAGGAAAGCATTTATTTTATTATTTGAGGTTAAAAAGTGTATATTTATTTGAATTTTCTAAGAAAATGGCAGATTGTTTCAAAGAGTTCAAACTGAGAACACAATATGGATAAAAATAATGCATGCTTGCCTCAAAAACCTTCAGTTGTTTTTGAGTGAAGAAATAAAAAAAGAAAAGAACATCATGGATGACAAGCAAGGTTATTTTACTAAACAAAAACTAAAACTATTGGTCAAAAAATACTTTTGTTAACTAAAATGAAATAAAATTTTCATAATAAGTGGAAAACTAAAACTAACTGAAACTAAAGGCATTCCCTGAAAAACTAAAATAATTTTTTTTTTTTTTTTGCAAAAATAATAACACATCAGTCAAGTACGACATTACATGTTTCAACTTTTCTTCATTTGCCAAAAAGTGTAAACTAGGCATGTTTAACTATATTAATGATCTTTAATATGAAGAAGTTTGTCTTACTTAATTTTACTTTCAATTATTGCATTTGTATAATTTAAGTTCAATGTTTGTTCAAACACTTATTTTATTTCTATTATTATAAGGTTTGCAAAGGAGTTAATGTAAGCTGTACACTTTGCTCTGGTCATCACTGGATGTGTTCTGTGAATTCTGCTAAAGCAAAATTACTAAACTAAACAAGACCATTAATGAAACGACCCAAAACTAAACTGAAATTTACAGTAGATTAAAAAATAAACAAGAATAATGCTAAACTATAATAACCTTGATGACAAAGGGGTGAGTAAATTATCAGGAAATTTTCATTTTGGAAGTGAACTAACCCATTAAGTGCAATGTAAAAAAGCTCTAATTAGTTAAATGACTGTGATGCTGTGCTTTACATATTCTGTTATGAATTTCATTGACATCAGTAATATGATGAAAAGGTAATTTTAAAAAGCTCAGAGAAAAAAAATGCAAAAAATATGGACAGGACTGAATGTTGTGTTTGCTGACCTGCAATACCCTAAGCACTCTGTCCTGGCAGGCCAAAATGGGCACAATGCGGCCCACTGTCTCCACGGGTAAACACAGAACATCATTGATCTTGTCTCCGGACAGGTAGTAGTCCTGGTCCTTGCAGTCACAGTAATGGTTATAAATGTAACTGGCACACACAAACAGATCTGCCCCTGAAACATGCCTGTTAGAAAATAAGACAAAACAAGCATTTAATAATCCTAATCGTTAAAATAAAAATAGACAAATTGAGACTAAATGAAGCAGGATCTCACATGGCATTAATGCTCTCTGTTAGGTTAGCCTCAAATGTAAGGAACTGTTTGCCCTTTTTAGTGTATCCCCTCACTTCAGATCCAGAGCTTACGAAGATCTTCTCCTGCGGGGTTCCCAAAGCTCCTCCAAGCTCAAGTCTGGAGATCTTTTGTCCTGGGAGCGATTTGAACACGGGCTGACAAAATAAAAAGTAATATTTTCAATAGGATGCTTTACAAAAACATATTTGTGCACACACTCACTGGCCAATTTATTAGGTACACCTGACCAGCTGCTCGTAACGTACATTGCTAATCAGCCAATCACATGGCAGCAACTCAATGCATTTAGGCATGTAGACATGGTCAAGATGATGTGCTGCAGTTCAAACCGAGCATCAGAATGGGGAAGAAAGGGGGTTTAAGTGATTTTGAATATGGCATGGTTGTTGGTGTCAGACGGAGTGGTCTAAGTTTTTCAGAAACTGCAGATCTACTGGAATTTTCACGCGCAACCATCTCTGGGGATTACAGAGAATGGTCCGAAAAAAAGAAAATATCTAGAGAGCAGCAGTTCTGTGGGCGTAAATGCCTTGTTGATGCCAGAAGTCGGAGAATGGCCAGACTGGTTCCAGCTGATAGAAAGGCAACAGTAACTCAAATAACCACTCGTTACAACCTAGATATGCAGAAGAGCATCCCTGAACACGTCCAACCTTGAGGCAGATGGGCTACAGCAACAGAAGACCACACCAGGTGCCACTTCTGTCAGCAAAGAACAGGAAACTGAGGCTAAAATTCACACAGCCTCAAAAAGATTGTAAAAACATTTTCTAGTCTGATGAGTCTCGATTTCTGCTGCGACATTTGTACGGTAGGGTAAAAATTTGACGTCAACAGCATAAAAGCATGGATCCATCCTGCATTGTATCAACAGTTTAGGCTGGTGGTGGTGGTTTAATGGTGTAGGGATTTTGTGGCACACTTTGGGCCCATTAGTACAGTTGGTATCAACGCCACAGCCTACCCGAGTATCATTGCTGACCATGTCCATCCCTTTATGACCACAGCGTACCCATCTTCTGATGGCTACTTCCAACAGGATAACACACCATGTCATAAAGCGTAAATCATCTCAGACTGGTTTCTTGAACATGACAATGAGTCCACAGTACTCAAATGGCCTTCACAGTCACCAGAACTCAATCCAATAGATTTGGGATGTGGTGAAACGGGTGATTCGCATCATGGATGTGCACCTGACAAATCTGCAACTGCGTGATGCTATCATGTCAATTTGGACCAAAATCTTGAAGGAATATTTCCAGTACCTTATAAATTCTATGCCACAAAGGACTAAGGCAGTTCTGAAGGCAAAAGGGGGTCCAACCTGGTACTAGTAAGGTGAACCTAATAAAGTGGTAGAGTTTAGAGTGCATATAAAATAGATTTGTCAGTACCAAAGCCAAAATAAGTTGGTCAAAAATCACAGTCAAAAAGATTGTACACCCAAAGTAATTTGTAAGGGAAAAATTTAAATACAATGTTAATAAATAGGAAAAATCAAGAGAAATGTAATAAATAGTTTACTTGAAATGTTAGCCTTGTATTTTTAACTCTTATTTTAATGGATGTAACTCTTAAATAAAATGGTTTTGTTTAAATGCACCAAAATACATTGGCTAAATTCACTGAGAAATGAATAAAAATATTCTTTTTTAAAAAAGGAGTGCACTCATTTACACCGAGCACTGTACATTTATTTAAAATATAAAAATATATTTTATAACACTGATGTTGGCAAGAATTTCTTTTAAACTTGAGAAAACAAATTAAAGAACTGTTGTGTATTTAAATACATTTTAAAATATACTTTCCTGTCATACAAATTTATTCTCATTTCCTGTCATACCTGTATTTTTGTCATCATTACTCCGGACTTCAGATTCACATGAATCTTCAGAAATCATTCTAATAATCTGATTTGCAGCTCAAAAAAAGATGTATTAATATCAATGCTGAAAATTGTTTTTTAATTAGGTTTTTCATGATATTTTGGTGAATAAACAGTTTTAAAAAGTATTTCTTGAAATTTTAATATTTTTAAATATGTTAATGCACTAATCTCTTACTGACCAGTGTACATTGGAAACTCTTCTAATACATACCACAGCTTCGCCTTTTTTCATTCCAAAACAGCTCACAACCCCATCATGATCGGCAACCGCCACCTGAATTAGGAAAATCACACACTAGAACCAGCAAATACACCAACAACTTCATTTGTCAAACCAACAGGTTACTTATATACAAATGCTTGTTTGTCTGATTGCACAAGTAACATGATCTGTTGAATGATCTTTCACAAGTGGGATCTAATATCAAACTGCCTTGTTCTGCAAAGTGTCATACACAGTATCATATCAGTATCATATAACAGATTTATGGAATTGATTTTCCATTAGATCCAGAGATATGTTTACTGGGTAATTATACAAATTCTAACCTCGAACATAATCATGCTATTAAGTGTCCTAAAATGTTATTAGCTAAAACATGTATTGCTTTAAAATGGAAAACAGACATCAATGTACCAATTAGACTGTGGATCTTAGAAGTTTGCAACTGTACACCATTGGAGAAGATCACATATTCACTGAGAGGAAAGGGGGAATTATTTAAAAAGATTTGGAATCCATTATGTAAAAATAGTACGACATAATTTGATTTGACAAAATAGTTTTTACCCATTGGTTTATACTAGGGCTGCGCGATTTGAGGAAAATTACTAATTGAGATTACTTATCAGATATTATGATTGCGATTGAATTTTTTTTAGTTAAACTTCAGCTCAATCACACTTCTTATATAGCCGCCTGTGGTCATTTTTTAGGTGCTGGTTGCTGTATTTCCTCATGCTGGCAACAATTCTGCGACAGCTCTTACAAATTACCTGTTTTTGTTAAGTGTCTGTGACTTTGAAACCAAAACATCCCCATATTACCGCTGTGCTTATTTTTAATTGATATTAATTCATCTATTAATGCTTTTGAAGCAGCAAACGCCATCATCCCACTCGTCTGCGCTGTCCTGTCTGTTGCACTATTCTGATTGGCCGATCGAAAGTGTGCTCAATTGGCTAGTAAGACTGTCGCACACAGGGTGGGGGAAATTAAATAATATATATTCATATCGCAGCCTCTTGTGATTAGCTAATCGCATCAATGTTCAATGTTTCAAATCGCAATCTCGATTTGATTTCGATTAATTGCACAGCCCTAGTATATACTGTATTTCCTTCCTTTTTACTTATTTAATTAATTTATTTTTATAAACTGTGTGTATGTTTTACTTTAGTTTGTTTGTTGCTTAGTTTTGATGTTCTGTACTGGTAACTATAGAAAAAGCTAAATAAAATCAGATAATTTAAAAGACATTAAGAAAAAGACTTTATGGTTTATTTAGAATAATTTGATGACATATCAAAAAACTAAAAGTTACAATGCAGTGTGAAAATAATAATAATAGTAAATTTAAATCTAAATACTCTTTAAAAGTTACATCTTAAAAACCACAAACCACATGTGGTTTGATGAAAAACCACAAGAATGATTAAAAACAGCAGTAGGATACACTTTTTCCTCTCTACACGCCAGGCACTTTATTAGAAACACATCTATATTTTTTTTTGTTTATGTTTTCTTCTATTTTCTATAGCTATATTCTTCATTTCTAAAGTTTGAAACATTTTATGTTTGGTCTTATCTTGTAAGGCTCGAACCTCTAATTATATATCTAAAATTGTCTGTGTTTTAACCTCTTATTATACACAATAATTGAGATTCTTATATTTGTCATTGTTGTTGTTTTTTTTAAGTCAGGCGGTTGTATAAGCATTTCACTTAAACATACACTTACTGTGTGTGTGACAAATAAATTGTGAATTTGAAAAAATTATTAGTAGAAACTACACTGACTTTATTATTAATTTACATTCTACTTATTTAACATAACTTTTTTCAAATATAACACATTTTATAATAATCATATAAATCCCGGTTGAGGACAATTACAGTTATTATGAGATCTTAATTTAACATATCTGAGATCATGTGCTTAGTTTTACTTGTTAAATGAGCTGTGGTGAAATTATTTGCCATGAACAGTTGATGCTAAACCTGAAATATTTTACTGTTTTTCCTAAACAAATGCAGAAATACCTTTTGAGTTGATTTTCGCCCTGCACTTGGGAGAAGTTTCATGGTTTTTTGAGATGTCACTCCAACCTGAGAAAACAAAGTTGGCATGACGAGTAACTTAGTATATTAAACTTGCAATTATACCCATAAATTATATTAAAACATCAATATCCACTGTTATTCCACACATGTGGCATTAAATACACATTGTCATGATTGCAACTCACATTAAGGTAAATTTGGTTTTATATTCACACATTCTGAATTTTCTTAATAATTTAATTTCAGAAAAGCATTCTTTGTAAAATCCGAATAGTGTAATCATATTTGCAAAGTACAACAGTCAAATAAATAGTGCCAATGTTCTTTTAAAGTCATACATGTGTATAGAATATATTTAAATGTGTAGAGAATATAACACTATAGGGAGCATGTCACAAGTTGTCAATGAATGAACGTGCAAATATAATACCAACTTTACCTCAATATATGGAAATCACATTAGCAGCCAAAGACTATCAGGGTACAACATTTGTTCAGTCAATTAAAAATTGCTAATGTTGTTTTGAAGTCACTTGCATGCTATTTCTGACCAAATGTTCAAAGCAGCATGGTAAACAATACAGGTACCTTGTCACAAGTTGCCACTGAACGAATGTGTGAATATAAAACTAACTTTACCAGGGTCTCACACCGTACAAATGAAGAGTTGCAATCTGTAATGCAATCTTACCTGTATATAATCAACGTGGTTTAGGTTTAACTCCATTTTTGGATTGTCAGAATAATGTCTCCACAGATTCTATTTAATTAACACAGCTTTTCTGTTTAGCGTCGATCTTTAAAGATGCTCCAGTAACGTTTGCTCTCTGTAAATCATTCCACAATTCAACAAAGTCTGAAACAGAAACATATATGTCGAGCTTTCCTGATAGACAGTGATCCCAGTTAGTCGTCACAACCGACTGGATTATCCTGCGGATTAGCTGGTTAGTGACTGACTCTGTTTCTGATGAAATGGCTAACGTTAGCTGTGTCAGTTTGTTTGCTTTACGAGATGGTTCACACCGCTTTAAAATCTATACCACATATTTACGGGCACTTATCTTAAACGTATGACTCGATTAGCAGACAAAAATAATAATCTGAGAAAACACAACAGCAGGAAAAGTGATTTTGCTCGCAGCTAACAAGCTTCCTCGGCAGCGCCATGTTTATCAGCCACACAAACCACCTCTGGTTACCATGGTGACAGCAAGATCAATGAGATTCGTTCAAGACACTGAAAATATGTTTAAAAATCCTGTAAGTTTGGTAAAATAGTACTAAAATACGTTGTTCATTGTTTATGTTATACATCTGTTTATCTGTTATATTCATTCATTCATTTATTTTCTTTTCGGCTTAGTCCCTTTATTAATCTGCGGTCGCCACAGCGGAATGAACCGCATATACACAGCGGATGCCCTTCCAGCTGCAGCCTAGTTCTGGGAAATATTATATTGTTTTTCTGTTATAATCATTGATCTACTACAACATGCATTTTTGGACCCTGAGACTCAAATGTTTAATACTCAATAGATATTGTAGTGTCAGACTGATTCATGATGTCTGAATCTTGCAAGAGTATCAATATCCATTTTAAACTTGCAAGATGGATGACACAGTGTCTCAGTGGTTAACACTGTCGTCTCACAGCAAGAAGGGCGCTGATTCGAGTCCTGGTTAGTTGCCATTTCTGTGTGGAGTTTGCATGATACACAATTGGTTGAAGTGTATGTGTGTGAATGAGTGTGTATGGATGATTCTTAGTACTGGGTTGCAGCTGGAAGCTCCGCTGTGTAAAGCATATGCTGGAACAGTTGGCAGTTCCTTCTGCTGTGGTGACCCCTGATGAATAAAGGGACTAAGCCGAAGAAAAATGAGTGAATGAATGAACTTGCAGCATACTTTGAACAGACAAATGGATTTTAATTTTAAGGCAAGAAGATTCCAAAACATTTGTAAAATATGTATCAATAAACAATATAAATGTTAAGTAACTTCATAACGTAAATTCTTAACTTTCAATCATTCATTTTCCTTCAGCTTTGTCCCTTTATTAATCAGGGGTCGCCACAGCAGAATGAACCGCCAACTTATGCAGCATGTTTTACGCAGCGAATGCACTTTCAGCTTCAACCCATCACTGGGAAACACCCATACACTCTCATTCACACACATACACTATGGACAATTTAGCTTACCCAATTCACCTATAGTGAATGTCTTTGGATTGTGGGGGAAACCGGAGCACCCGGAGGGAAAACCACGCCAACACAAGGAGACCATGCAAACTCCACACAGAAATGCCAGCTGACCCTGCCGAGGCTCGAACCAGTGACCTTCTTGGTAACGGATATCCATACAGCAATGGATATTAACCTGTATCCTGTCACATTTGCCGTGCAAAACAGTACAAAGTATGAAACGAATGCAACTCATCTGTGTGTCTGTATGCGTGCGTGAACTTTTGTAACGACATTATGTGCGAACGATCAAAAGGCTTAAATCGGTTCTAAGAGCCCACGCATTTAGGGGCCCCCACGAGATATTATTAGAGGGCCCCCACATTGTGTGTCTGTATGCGTGCATGAACTTTGTAACCACATTGTACGACAGTATCTTCACTTTAGTCTGTGTCTTCCAACCCCCCCACACACACACACTCTCTATACTTTCGTCCGCGTTACCACCCCCGCTCTTTACTTTCATCCGTGACACCCCCCAAAGTCCCCTCCCCCTGATTCATTTTCGTCCGCGGCCCCAGCCTCTTCACTTTCATCCGTGACAACCTACAACCCCCCCCTCCCTTAACCATGACTCCAACCACTCCCCCTAAGCACTTATGTCCTTCACACCATACACCCTCCCCAACCCCTGCTCTTACCTTTCGCCCGCGACACGCAATCCCCCCTCTTCTATTTCATCGGTGAAAGGTTGTCAGAGTGCCCGTGGTGGACAGTGGCACCCCTGATTACATCAAATAATCATTGTTAAAGTTCTTACTGTAGGACTTCTCACAAATGTTAAGTGACATCTGCTTCCTTCATGTTTGTCACTGTGCTGTTTATCTGACGCAGCTGAGGCAGAGACTAAGACACACTCTAAATGAGCAGCATTAAAGGCAGAGGCAACATAAACAATTGTGTTCAGAGCAGAATATTCTAATATTCTGAAAGCTATAATGAAAATCTGATGGGTGTTTTGAGCAAAAACCTTACAGACAAATTCTGGAAACGCACAAGGCTTATCTTAAATCTTGAAAAAGGTCAAATAAGTGCCCTTTTAACTTCCATAACTTTTTTTTTTTCATTTTAAATTTCTGGTATGCAATAAGGAGGAAGAATTTTAAAAGGAGGGTTACAGTTACTGGATTAATTATTGATTATTTATGGAGGCATTGCCAAATGCAAAACACACATATTTTTCTGTCAAGGTGAAGATTTTTCATTGACTTACGTTGTTTCAGAGCACTCACACACTCTCAATCACTCACACACACACAGTTATCTTTTTGGTGATATACAGTGCATCCGGAAAGTCTCCATAGCGCTTCACTTTTTCAACAATTTTTTTATGTTACAGCTTTATTCCAAAATGGATAAATTAATGTATTTCCTCAAAATTCTACACACAATACCCCATAATGACAATGTGAAAAAAGATTTTTTGAAATTGTTGCAAATTTATTAAAAATAAAAACCTGAAAAATCGTATGTACACCAGTATTGACAGCCTTTGCTGTGAAGCTCTGAATTGAGCTCAGGCAAATTCTGTTTCCTCTGATCATTCTTGACATGTTTCAGCAGCTTCATTGGAGTTCACCTGTGGTAAATTCAGTTGATTGGACATGATTTGAAAAGGCATACACCTGTCTATAGAAGGCCCCAGGGTTGACAGTGCATGTCAAAGCACAAACCAAGCATGAAGACAAAGGAATTGTCTGTAGACCTCCGAGACAGGATTGTCTCAAGGCACAAGGCTGGGGAAGGTTACAGAAACATTTCTGCTACTCTGAAAGTTCCAATAAACACAGTGGCCTCCATCATCCGTAAGTGGAAGATGTTTGGGACCATCAGGACTCTTCCTAGAGCTGGCTGGCCATCTAAGCTGAGTGATCAGGGAGAAGGGCCTTGGTCAGGGAGGTGATCAATAAGAGAGGAAAAGATGAACGCAGCATTTTCAGAGACATCCTGAATGAAAACCTGCTTCAGAGTGCTCTTGACAAAATATCAATGGAGTGGCTTCACAACAACTCAGTGAATGTCCTTGAGTGGCCCAGCCAGAGCCCAGACCTAAATCCTATTGAACATCTCTGGAGAGATCTGAAAATGGCTGTACACCATCGCTCCCCATCCAACCTGATAGAGCTTGAGAGGTACTGCAAAGAGGAATGGGCAAAAAACCCAAAGACAGGTGTGTTAAGCTTGTGCCATCATATTCAAAAAGACTTGAGGCTGTAATTACTCCCAAAGTATTGAGCAAAGACTGTAAATACTGATGTACTTGTGACAATCTGAAAACAATCTGCATTTTTACATGATCAAAATACTTCATTCTGTGTGAAAAAAAAATCCTCATAAGGTCATACTTTACTGGTCCTGCTGTATTGTGAGGACACACACACAAGGTACACCTACCCACACATGCACATACACTCATTGGCTTGGTCACACACACACACACACACACACACACACACACACACACACACACACACACACACACACACACACACACACACACACACACACACACACACAAAAAGGGGTGTGGGTGTGACTCAACAGCAGTAGGAGGGGGCACTGCTACGGAGAGCCTGCATTTTGCTGAGGACCAAAGAAAGACACACAGCTCGCCTCCTTGTAGATTATCAATAAACAGCGGCACCAGGGACAGCTGTCATGGATGAATCTCACACTGCCTGATCACAGGATTCCCAGAAGAGCTGCGATAGTATTGACTGCCACCGATGCCCTCCCCGAGGAGGTTTCTGGTGGAGTCCACCTCTCTGCCTCTGACAGCGGGATGGGGCTGGAACTTCAGTGTGTATTTGGGCATCTTCACGCTCCTGCTGCTTCTAATGGGACTTCTGCTGTGGGTGCTGCTCAAACAGCTGAGGAACTCAAACAGCATCCATCATCCGCACCGGGGATCCTGCAGGAGTCATGTCTTCTGACGGAGAAACATCATGGAGAGAATCATCAGATTCATATGCAACTCGGATTTCTGAACCAGCTGACTGAAAGGGATGAAACAGTGCAACTGGACTGTGTTGAGGATTTTTCAAGCTTTGCATTTTCTGTCTGTTTATTACACACTCCAAATTGGCTTTTGCTGCTTGTTTAAACGACTTATTAAAAATGAATTGAAACAACACAATTTCTAAGGTTTTTTTAGGACAACTTAAATGTTTATGTAAGAACCACTTAAATTTGTAAAATTAATAAGTTAATTTAATTGATTTGTGTTGGACAACACGTGTAGAACCAGGCATTATAGCAAGTCAGATGGTTTCTACACTCAAGAAATGTATATAAAATATTATATTCACACACTGCCGGACAAAAAGTTTGGGGTCAGTTTTCTTTTTTCATTTTTTTTTTTAGAAAATTATTCCAGTTATCAAGGCAGCATTTATTAAATGTTAAAAAAAATTATTAAATTGCTAAACATTTATTTAATTTTTAAATAACTGCTTTCTTATTGTATGTAGTTTCAAATGATACATATATGTTTACTCCAGTCATTATTGCTTTTATTACTATTACCATTAATAATAAAAATATATAATATAAATAATGATGGCGATAATAATAATAATAATAATAATAATAATATTTATAACAACAACAACAACAATAATAATAATAATAATGATAATAATAATAATAATAATAATAACAATACCAACAACAACAACAACAACAAAACAACAATAATAATTATAATTAATATTAAGAGTGCTTTCTAAAGGATCATGTGACTCTGAAGACTGGAGTAATGAATCTGAAAAAGTCATCATTAAAATCACTGGAATAAATTATTTAATTAAATTATGAACTACTTTTGAACAGTTATTTTACAGTGCAATAACATTTCACAGTGTGTACTGTATTTTTGATTAAATAAATGCAGCCTTGGTGAGCAGGAGAAACTTATTTTAAAACAATCGTACTGACCGCAAACTTTTAACCGGTAGTGTATATAAAAAATGCCAAATTAAACTATTTAAATTGTTATTAGGAAGTTAATCATCTTTATAATTACGTATTTATTATTTTACATATAAAGAAACCTCTTTGCTGTATTTTCCTTTTAAGAAACCTATTTTGTGTGAGCTTAATTGATATTTCTGTCTTTTTTTTTGGAGATCTCAAATGATTTTGGTCATCTTACATCCCCATGTTTGTAGCGAAACCTATTGAAATCACTTACGTTCCACAGCTGACCATGATGCTGCCGCCTCTGTCTGTGAATCCGTAACAGAACAGACTGGGAACGTCATCATCCATGATCTCCATCTTGTGGCCCTTTAATCTCCAACCTCATACAGGCAGATCTTGTGGTTCTTGGGGTCCTTCAGCAAAAAAAAAAAACAAAAAAAAAACTATATATCAATGCATTTTCCGAACAAAATCTAAAAGTAGGACATGATAAACCGTCTGCACACCATTCTGATGTAGATAATAGATATATTACTGCTTGTTCAAACTAATTATTTAAAACAAGCTGAAACACAATTCTGGAGATTGTTTTGGGACAAATTAATTGTTTATGTTAGGGTTGGGTCATTAGACGATGTCATCGTTAATGGCCCATAGACATCACGATGCTGACCCGGCATCGCGATCCTCCGCCCCACCCCCGTCGCAGCAGCATTCCGCTCACAAAAAACACACACACATCAGCCCCGTTTAAACACTAATACGTCTTAGTTTTAAAATTACATTTTGGAATGAAAAAAATCCATGTCCACACTGCCGTTTCATCTAGCATTTCTGAAAAGCCCTCTTTCCACACTATACCGCTGAAAACGCACATCACGTGACCACACACACACACACAATCATTCACTGCAGCAAATGTGCACCTCTGAGCTCCAGCAGTCAGCGGGTGCTTTGAGCACAAAACCCCAGAAAGCAGAGCATGTCGAACAGTTTATCAAGGATGTACCACTGGATCACGTCTCACTATAGTTGTTAAACGTGATATTTAATTTATCTTGTCTCCATCTAACGACTCTTTGGCTTTTTGAATCTATACACTGCTTTAATCTTTCGCTTTCACGCTTGTTCTTAGTGATTTCAGCAAAAACCTCAGACACTGTTGGTTGGTTGCTGTTGTTTGTGCACCTTTTTTTACCAACCAAGTTTGCCGACTCCATTATACCGACACAGTTCACTCTGCCTATTCATTCTAGAGTCCTGTGGTAAAAGTGCCAAAATTGGTCGACATCCCCCAATCCTATACGTTCAATCCGCAATCCAATCCATAAATTTGTTAACTTCATCGATTTGTGTTAAGACAGCATAAATGTATTGTGTGAAATCTTGCATTTTTTTAGCGTGACAAAATTCTGACATCAGTTCTTTGTAAAACAGATGCATAAAAAGTTCATTTATTAGGTTTAATAACACTGAATCGGCTTACATTAGCGTGTAGAAAGCCAATACTTCTTACCAAATAACATAAAAGATTAATTTCGAAATCAATCAATATTTCTGCTAACTAGTTTCTGAGTATGAATAGATTTTTTCTACTGCTTGTCTTCAGCACGCGAAGGGTCGTTTATGAATGAAAGAGTGAAATCAATCATGTTGCATATTGAGGAAATGTCTTGAAAGAAAAACGATTTTTCCATAACACAACCCTGAATTTTTGCAATTGCTAGTGAACAATG
The DNA here is from genome assembly GCF_049306965.1 of Danio rerio. Taxonomy (NCBI): domain Eukaryota; kingdom Metazoa; phylum Chordata; class Actinopteri; order Cypriniformes; family Danionidae; genus Danio; species Danio rerio. The sequence goes on from NC_133189.1 coordinate 51,028,165, forward strand.
GGGACCTATTGCACTCAGCACTGTTTAATGTGCAAACATAGAGTTTGTGTTGTAAAATATGCTGATAACATTGTAAAAAGAAAGTGCCAATTTGTTTTTCACTGCAGCCCTTCCTTCTGTGTCCTTGCATTTCTTTCAGCAGTTGTTTATAGCTCTTTCTTGGCGGCCTGGGGTGCATAAATTAAACTTTCTCTGCATAAACATAAAAACAAAATAATAACCACATACAGAAACCCAAAAGTTCATTCCATGTTCACACCGAGATTATTTTATTAAACGTAAACTAAGACTATCTATTGAAAACTACCCAGCAGGCACAGAACATTAACATGATGTCAGATTGATGTTGCACCCCTATGACATCGCAACATTGCATTTTGTTTGGAAATGAAAATCGGGTTGACGTCAGAACCCAAAATGCAACCTAAATTAAACCAAATATCAGCATCTAATAATGTTACAGCTTAACGTTGTGTGGACGTTATCACTATAACGTCTATCAGACGTTGGATTTTGGTTGCCATATCCGCCGAATAAATTTTAGCATTTAATGTCAATGTGACTTTTGATCAGGGCTCGAAGTTGGATTTTGGTCACCTGACGTCACAACCTAAATCTAACCTAAAATTAACGTCTTATAACATTGCGTGCCTGCTGGGTAAGAATATATTGGAGGTAAAGCTTTTTCGTTTACAGAAATTAAACTAAAATTCACAATATATGTAAACCTTAAACTAAATAAATGAAAATAACTGAAATACAAAGACAATTATCAAAATATATAATAATTTTCAGAATTAATAAGCACTCAGTCTGTGGTGGAAAATCTGACCTGCAGCTGTTTATAAAGTACCTGTGGATGCGCTTTTACAGCCATATGCATGATTATATACATCAGATTATAGATTTTATATTATATAGAAAGATATTATACATATACACATAAAACACATTTTCTCTCTTTTTTCATTTGCCAAAAAAAAATGTAAATAAGACATGTTTAATTATATATATATCTTAAATACTAAGACATTTTTTTCTTCAAAAATTTTATTGTTATTCATTGCATTTGTATGGTTTTGGATTCGGTGCTTGTTCAAATTATTATTTTTATCACTTGCAGATCGGGTAAAGTAAGCTGCGCAAACACTAAAACAAAAACTGAACATTATGCAAAAAAAATAATAAAAAATCTAGACATTCATTAATTCACTCATTTTCCTTTGACTTTGACCCTTTATATTTTAGTTGTTGTCGCAGCTGAACAAACCGCCAACCGCCCTTCTAGAGGCAACCCAGTAAGGGAAACATCCATACACACTCATTCACACTCATACACTCTGGCCAATTTAGTTTATCCAATTCACCTATAGCACATGTCTTTGGACTGTGGGGGAAACCGGAGCACCCGGAGGAAACCCACGCCAACACAGGGAGAACATGCAAACTCCACACAGAACTGCCAACTGACCTAGCCGGGACTCAAACCAACAACCTTCTTGTTGTGAGACGACAGAACTAACCACTGTCATGTTGCCGATATACAACATATTAAACATATTAAATACACAATTATATCATACATATAAAACAAGTGCTCAATCTTTTTCATTTGCCAAAAAATTTAAATTAGGCATGTTTAACTACATATATATCTTTAATATTAAGTCGTTTTTTCCCGAATTCTTTGTAAATTTAACTTTTATTCATTGCATTTGTAGTGTTTTAGATTCAGTGCTTGTTCAGCTGATTATTTTATTTTTGTTTCTTGCACATCGGGTAAAGTCAGCTGCGCAAACACAACTTTGCTTGTTGACACGGCATATTCTGAATTAAAAACTGAACTAGAAACAAAAACTAAAAATAATAAACACAATTTAAATGGAAATGCCGATGCAGTGGCGCAGTAGGTAGTGCTGTTACCTCACAGCAAGAAGGTCTCTGGTTCAAGCTTCGTCTGGGTCAGAATTTGGCATCAACAACATGAAAGCATGGATCCATCCTACCTTGTATCAACAGTTCAGGCTGGTGATGGAGGTGGTGTAATGGTGTGAGGGATATTTTCATGGCACACTTTGGGCCCATTAGTACCAATTAAGCATCGTGTCAACCCCACAGCCTATCTGAGTATTGTTGCTGACCATGTCCATCTCTTTATGACCACAGTGTGCCCATCTTCTGATGGCTTGCTCCAGCAGGATAACACACCATGTCATAAAGCACGAATCATCTCAGACTGGTTTCTTGAACATGAAAATGAGTTCACTGTACTCAAATGGCCTCCACAGCCACCAGATCTCAATCCAATAAAGCCCCTTTGGGATGTGGTGGAACGGGAGATTCGCATTATGGATGTGCAGCTGACAAATCTGCAGCAACAGCATGATGCTATCACATCAATATGGAGCAAAATCTCTGAGAAATATTTCCAGTACCTTCGAATCTATTCCACAAAGAATTAAGGGAATTCTGAAGCCAAAAGGGGGTCCAACTCGGTACTAGTAAAGTGTACCTAATAAAGTGGCCAGTAAGCGTATAGAGTGTGATGAATTTAAACAAACAAATAAAGTTGAACATTACCAGTTTTATTTTTTTGTTTAAATTCAGCCAATATGGACATTATTTGCAACTATTTAACCTTTAAAAATGTAGTAAATCCAAAGAGTATTTTTGTAAGAGAAACATGTATACGTAATTTGCATGTGTTTGTTCATTCAGCTTAAAAAAAACACTCAGGGTGTTATTTTTATATTCTAATCAATTGAGTTCACTATCTACGACTCTGTTGTGTTTACTGGCTAAGCCGTGTGTTTATATGCATGAGGGAAGTGAAGAAATTAAATTCGCACCACACTGCTTGAGCATTTTAGTGACTTAAACAGCAGGGACCTTCTGTTTGATGAGGGATGTTTACATACTGCATACACTTAAGTGCAGTTCAGCCGTGCAGTAGTAATTGTAAAGTAATTATTAAAATTATATTAGCTTTCCCTTGAGCCCAAATAATCCAAGAGCATATATTATTTGCGCATCACCTTATATCTCTGAAATAAGGATTTGATTTGGACATGAGGAAATGTTGTGGAAATCCTATAAATAAAATAAGCATCTCATTAAAAGCCATTGACAAAGGCATAATTCTTTAAGGAAGGCCTCTAGGGTGTAAATCTGCGATATTGCCCATTATTCAGTATTGAGAGAGCAGCTCGGTGCTCTGGTTATTACTTCTGTCACAGCCTGATGCTGGTGTGATGAATAATATTCAGACTATTGATTATGTTTAATGCGGAGCGTGAAGACAGACTGATCATCTGATTTCCACGTTGCTCTTTAATCTGCACACGACAACAAATCAACACAACATCAGATGCTAGTATGACTTTGCAAAATAAATACATTAAACAAAATGATCATTTACAGTTGAAACCAGAAGTTTACATACACTGTGTAAAAAGGCACATTACCACTTAAAAAAAAAAAGTCAGATGTTAATGTGACTAAACATTTTCTCTTTTAAGCAAGTTAGAATTATCACATTTGTTTTTGTTATGCTTAATAGCAGAATAATTAGAGAGATATTTTTTAAGAAATCGTTATAACTTTTCTTGAAAGTCAAGTTTACATACAATAAGATTATTCTGCCTCTAAAAAAGCTCAGATGATGATGTCAACGTTTTGGAAGTTTCTGATTGGCTATTGACAACATTTGAGTTAATTGGAGGCACAACTGCAGAATAGTATTTAAGGAAAACCTCAAACACACTGCTTCTGTGTGTGACAACAAGTGAAAATCAACAAGCCAGAACCAACAAAAAAAGCCAGATTACAATTTGCTAAATTACACTGGGAAAAGATTAATTTTTGGACACATGTCCTGTGGTCTGATGGAACCAAGATTGAACTGTTTGGCCATAATGACCAGTGTTACATTTGTAGAACACAGGGGAAAGCTTACAAGCCTAGGAACACCATCCCAACTGTGAAGTATGGGGGCGGCAGCATCATGTTGTGAGGCTGTTTTGCTGCAGGAGGGACTGGTCCACTTCACAGCATAGATGGCATCATGAAGAAAGAACATTATGTAGAAATACTGAAGCTACATCTCAAGATATCAGCCAGGAAATTAAAACTTGGGCACAAATGGGTCTTCCAAACAGACCATGACCCTAAGCATACTGCCAAATTAGTTAAATGTGCTTTAGGGACAACAGAGTGAATGTTTTGGAGTGGCCATCACAAAGCCCTGATCTCAATCCTATAGAAAATTTGTGGGCAGAGTTGAAAAAGCTTGTGCGAGCAAGACAGCCAATAAATCTGACTCAGTTACACCAATTCTGTCAGGAGGAACAGGCCAAAAATCCTTTAAACTATTGTGAGAAGCTTGTGGAAGGATACCTAAAACATTTGACCAAAGTTATACAGTTTAAAAGCAAAGCTAAAAAATACCAAGGAAATGTAAACGTTTGACTGTCTAGAAATTAATAAAAAATTCTCAAAAAAAACATTCTCTGATTATTCTGGCATTTAGCCAATTTAGGTAATGATTTAGGTAATCCTAACGGACCTAAAATAGTAAACGTTTAGTACGATTTACCATCAGACATGTTTAAATGGTTATATTTCTTTTTTTAGATTGTATGTAAACTTCTGGTTTCAACTGTATATACAGTAAATGTTTAGCACGCCTGTGAAATTCTAATTATTCTTCAAATATTTCCCAAGTGCTGTTTAATTAGATTTTTTAAAAACACATTTTAAACACAATTTCTTTATTAATTATTTTCTAATAACTAATTTCTGTTGTCTTTGCCATGATGACAGTACATAATATTTCACTAGCTATTTTGCAAAATACTAGTATTCAAAGTACAGTTTAAGGAGTTAATTAGGGTAATTAGGCAGGTTAGAGTAATTATAAGCAGTGTTTTTTAGCTAATTCAGGGAAATCAATTCTTAAGGAGGCTAATAATACTGACCTTAAAATTGTTAAATAATTATAACAAAAAATACATTCTCCAGAAGAAAATATATCACAGGAAATACTGTGAGAATGTTCTTGCTTTAGTGGAGGATAATAATTTTGCCTTTAGCTCTTTGTTCATTATCAGGTTATAATTCCTACAAATTTAATTCATTAATTCATTCATTTGTTCGTTCGTTTGTTCGTTTGTTCGTTCGTTCGTTCGTTCGTTCGTTCTTTCATTCATTCATTCATTCATTCATTCATTCATTCATTCATTCATTCATTCATTCATTCATTCATTCATTCTCCTTCAGCTTAGTCTCTGATTTATCAGAGGTCACCACAGCGGAATGAATAACCAAACTTTAAGATGAAGAAATTTGGTGGCAGGGCTTTTAGTTGTACAGTACCAAAGTTATGTAATTCCCTGCCTTTGCACATTCGCCAGGTAGACTCGATTTCCAACTTTAAATCTCAGATAAAAAAGTTTTTGTTCAGGAGAGATTTGAATGATTTACTGGTTTAATAATATGCGGATTGTTATTTTTACTGCTTTTAGTGCTTTGAAAGGCGCCTATAAATAAAAGATATTAATATTATTATTAATGAAAAGTACATAATGCACCATAGCTTTTGGTTAGTGTGATTTCACCAGTATGGGTCAACATCTGTGTTGATCCTAGAACAACATTCAAATCAGCCAATCAGATTTAAGGGATACATTGACAGATTCTGTTAATAGGTTTACAGTTAGGGTTATAAATTTAACATTATCTGGAAACGTTACATCATTGTTATCCAACTACCCACTGAATTTGGGAATTCATTACAGTTAGGGTTAGGGTTCAGGGGTAGAAATAAGTAATATTAGTTTTGAACAACAATGATGTTCCTTGATCAACAAAACTGTTAATGCAGAATTGCATTATAGTCTTTGGTCATTAATCACAAACTTAATACAAACACAGTTCATGTAGTAGAAACGAAAATGTACTGTATATAGCTGATAGTAAAGTATTAATTAGGCTACAGTTTATCAGTTCAGTACAGTACACTATGCTGTAGCATTAATTTACAAAGTGTGGTAATTACTATGATATAAACAGAGCAATTCCATGCAAATGTCAACCTTGTCATGAATAAAATAAAGTTTTCACCAAAGCAGCGTAACTTTTTCTAGGTTTTTTGTGTAGGCTTGTTTTTTACAGTACTATAAAATACTCAAAAATGCCTGTCAATGTTTTCAAACAATTATATTTGATCTAACAAAGTCAGACAAGTGGCACAACGAATCCATAACGATCCATAATGAAGCTTTTTGCTCATAAATGCAAAAAACGTCAAATAAAATCAGTAATTTTTGTTCTATAGTGAGCCTGTACCTTTATCATTTTGATAAGCATTATTTCTTTTGTGTTGTGTAGTTTAATTCACAGACGTTCTACAAAGTAAGTCGTATACTGTAATTCTGTAAACTGTCACATTCATAACGCATGTTTAGTTTCCTCATTTAAAATATAAAAATGTTTACAGATTGAAATTTTTCTACAGATGATTATTTTTTTTGCAGTCATAGAAAAACAAGGAACAGACAGACAAACCCATCAAGAAACAATCTGTGCAAAATGTAAGATAAAGCATGAAACAAGGGAAAATGGTGACAAACAAGACATATATGACCTACAAAAAGGCACAGCAAGATATGAAGAGAGAGAGAGAGAGAGAGAGAGAGAGAGAGAGAGAGAGAGAGAGAATCTTCAAATCTTACAAATCGTACAAATCTTCAGAAATTAAACAGCACTAATAGCCTTTATGGTGTTTTAGAAAAAAAAAGTCTGGATCCCACAATATTTGCAGAGTTCCCTGAAGTGGTATATCTAATTCTTTCCCAATGTAAAGTGGGGGTGAGTCCAAGAAGCCAGTCGGGAAAAAAAAGAGGCCTAACATGTTTCTTCCAGAAACAAAGCATAACTTTTTTTTAGCTATGATCACCCCATACTGAACAGCCCACAATTTCTCTGGCCCAGCTCTGGCCCATACAATCAGCTTTTGCTTGGCCCACATGCCACAATGAATTACAGTACATGACTGGACCAAATCTGGATGCCAGACAATGACCAAAACATGCATCATATCAAGCTCAGCCAAGTTAATAACCCATATCTGGGCAAGATAAAATAGTGCATCACAACTGCAATAAAATTGATTAACCCATGAAGCATTTTTTCTCTAAGGGACTAATTGGATTTGACCTTATTTTCAACCTTTATTCGAAAATAATAAAAGTGTATTTTAAATGGGGGTCAAGATAGGCCAAACATCCATGGCTCACACATCAATTATTAACATCTGGGCCAAATACTACATTTTACATTTGGCCCAAGTATTGTGTGCAGCCTTAAAGACAGTGCCATCTCTGCCAAACCCAGGCCATGTTTGGCCCAAATGCTGTATTCCAGTGCCGGATGAATGCCTGCTGTGCCAGCTTTATGCTAATTCTGGGCCAGAATTATTTGCTACCTGGGAGGTAACTGTACATTTCGGTTGAGAGTCTCAAGAAAATCTGACCAGCCAAAAATGGCTGTCAGGGTCAGGGATTAAAGCATGATCATAAACCTTATCAAAGAACTGAAATATTTCTAACCAAAAAATCTGAATTTGAACACAGAACCAAAAAATGTGCTAAGGTAGCTCTGTGTTGTGTTATTTTGGAAAACATAAACAGATGTTTCAAGATAATGCTAGCATATACTTTCTATGTGAACTGATGTTATAAGTTTTTACTGTCACATCCATACACTGGAATTGCTCTACACATATTGTTCAATAACAATATATATATGTATGTATGTATGTATTTATGTATGTATGTATGTATGTATGTGTATATATATATATATATAACTCAGTCCACATATAATCTTGCACAAACTCACTGAGCCTTGTCAGATATACAGTGAATGATATACAAAATCATAAAAATAGACAAAAATAAAAATACAATGTACAAAATAACTTAACAAAAACAAAAAAACAACAACATACCATGCAGACATCAAACAGAAAATCTTTAGGGGTTAAATAAAACCATATTTTAGAAACAAATCATATAATTTTTTAGGCTTCTCACCTTTCATTATTTTTAAAGCTTCTAGATATGTGGCAAACTCTTTTTTAAACACAATCAATTGAGGAGCTGTTTTCATAATTTTTTTTGCATTAGTGGATGAAGAATTTAAGTAAAATGAGTAAACAGTTTGCAGTTAAGTCATCATCTTTGCTGTCCAAATGTACACCAAATGTCACAATGTCCCAACAAATAGAAGGAAACGTTTCAATAACAGTATGATATTACTATAGTATTTCCTCATGTGGGATTTGTCCAAACGTGGCTCTACACTGACCACATGTGGACGTTCGGTGTTTTGCTGCAAAATAGATTCAAACGGACTTACTTCGCAACATCTTCCATTTCTTTATCTATTGCATATATTAACAGTGCTAACACGCTTATTTACGACCTTATATGCAGATACTTACGTATTTACTAACCCGCTCACATCTCCTCCCAAAGTTCAGACTTGTTTGTTCTCCCGATATGATTGACAGCTGATTTTGTGGGCGTGGCCAACATTTAAGTACAACTCCTCGCTGATGTGAGTGACACTGGCAGAAGTCTGACCTCTCGATTACAGGTGACAGAAAACATCAACAGGTATTGTACATCCCCTATCCTCGCTAAATTATCTGCTGAAACGTAGTAGTTTAAAGGATTAAAAGACAGGGGTTGTAAACTCAGAGTCAATCATTTAGCGAATAAATAGTTGTTTTTTTCTGCTTAACCGCGTAACGCATTTCTGAATTTGCCTGATAATAATAATAATAATAATAATAATAATAATAATAATAATAATAATAACAATAATAATAATAATAATAATAATAAACGTGTTTGCTCTTTCTTTTACAGAAGTTCACACAGTGCTGCCTGCATCTGTACACATGGTAAGTGATAAACCGCATTTATCCCATATTTCTGTCCTGTTTTTGTGTATAAAAACATTTATAATTTATTTTACCTTTGCCTTTAGGTTCATGTAGGGCTTCGTTTTGTGTTATTCTGTAGGGTTGACTTTAGACTTGTTTTTTTGTCTTTTATATAGGTTTATTAAACAACCCAGCAGGCAAACAATGCCATAAGACATTAATATTTTTTATTTATTTATGTATTCATTTGTAGCTTTTTTATTTATTGTATTTGCTGAGCACTTTCAGTCAAATGCGTAACAAATCAATAGGATATTCACATTTTAGCATAAAATCTGTTAGCAAAATAACAAAAAGAAAGAAAGAAGGAGAGAAAAAAAAGAACGGGTATAAATAACAATTACCATAGAGTAGAGGAGTTTAGTTTTTGGTGTATATTCACAGTTTGGTTATGACTTGAAAGTCCTTATTGAGTTTCAAAATAAACTTTTAAATCAGCCTTGAAATGGAAGATGCTAGGCTTCCTCTCCGACCATTTACACTTGTGTATATGAAACTTGCTTAATAATCTCAAAAGATTTAACATAAACAGGAGATTCTTATCCATACCTTTTTCATCTACATAAAATATGACATCTCTTATATTAATTCTATGACCACTCAGTATATTAAATACACATTCAACATCAAACCAGAAATATTTAACATACATACAATCAAAAAACGAATACAGACTCAACGGTCTTTTTATTCTATCTTATGCTTCATATTCTTATTGTTTTATTGCATCTTTTTATTGTTGTGCTGTTTCTGCTTGCCTTGTATTGTTAGTATTTTGCCTTGTAGCGCTTTGAGTTTAAGAAAAGCGCATTACAAATAAAATGTATTATTATTATTATTATTATTATGATGATGATGATGATGATGATGATTTTCAACACCCATTCTGCAAAAAACACAAGATTCAGAAAGATCAACTCTATATCTCTTGAGAAACTGGCTGATTGGATATATTTTATGTATAATTTTAAAGTAGATTTCACTGACTTTATTAGTGACACATTATTTGTTGTTATAAGTCCAGATCAAGTTCTGATTGATATTCTCAAATTGGTTATTCCAAAAATACTTTTGTCTAAAATTTGTAGGATATTGAATCAAACATCTAAGAAATGTATTATTACATTTTCTATCTTTGATTTCAACACCATCTAATAAAATCTCATTTTAACTGTTTATTTGGTTCACTGTAACCCTGCAAAAGTCTCGCCAGGCCTGCTGGTATTGCATCATTTACTGTACTATAATCTTGTGGAGGCACTGGAAAACTAAACTTCTCTAAAAATTCAGTATAAGTCAGTAAATATCCTTCATTGTTTAATAACTGCGAGACCAATAGAATATCTCTTTTTTAACCCAGTTATCATAGGAAATTGATTTGTACTTATCTCTGACAGTTTTATTATTCTATATTATTTGTTTATGGGGAGAAACATTGTGTTTGTATAGAAGAATCCAACATAAAAGAGCCTGTCATAAGACATTTATTTTAGGTTTAATTTAGGACATGATGTCAGGTGACCAGAATTCAATGTATAGCCAGCATCTAATGACAACTTTATTTTGACGTCCAATAACGGTCAAATGGCGTTGACATTTGGTTGATTTAGGTTGTCATGTAAAGTGACCAAAATCCAACGTCGATCCATCATCTTAAACTACCGTCATAATGACGTCAAATACTGACATTTATTCAATATGTTTCACACTATTGATCAATCTACAGGTTATTTAGTGCAATAGCGCATGCTTGAGTTTGCAATGTCTGAGTTGTTCAGTTTAAAAGTAAATCAGGGTTAAATGGCAAAAGTTCCGGTGTGGATGAAAGTAACACTGTTATTCATGTCCCACTGCTAATAGACAAACCTTAGTTTTCAATTTCACATTAGAATTTGCAGTGTTTGGATTGAGATGTTTTATAAAATTAATGCATATTGAAAATAATATAAAAAAATATTCAAAAACTGTAGAAAATGTTAACATTGTTAGTATGCTTTTGTACGGAGACCCGGAAGGGACATGATGGTGAGGGAAAAAAATAGGTGGAATAAAAAAAATCTGGGTGGGAGAAAAAAAAGTGATTTTTTGTATTTTATATAATATATTATAATATTACATAATATAATATTATATATTATAATAATATATAAATATTTTTAGCATTTTTATGTTCCCTCACAAAGATATTTTGCGTTCGCAAAAACTCCTGTCTCGTCGTTTTTCCACGAACACTGTTCACTTCATACATGTCAACCCTCACGTTTTTGCCAGGATTCGCCCATATTTTACTATTCTATCCCGCTATCATCCTTTCATTAAGTATTTTGACATATTTCTGATATATTTTTAATCTTGAAAGCACGCTGAAATTACCATCAAAATGTCTGCATTAACTTTCTATTCATTTAGCTGTGCGTCAACCATCGCCCTTCCTATGCAACCTCTGAATCAGCGAAGGAATGTATAAGCGCGGAGTGATGGACACACTTCTTATGATTAACTGATCCCTGATCAGCTTCCGAACACCCTGCACTTTTGCTCCACTGTAAATGGTGTGTACAGAAGCTGATCTGGGATCATTTTATAATACGAAGCGCGTCTGTAAATCAGCACTTATACATTCATTCGCTGATTCAGAGGTTGCATAGGAAGGGCGACGATCGACAAAGCTTTAATGGAAAGAAAGTGAATGCTGATATTTTTATGTTAATTTCGGCGTGATTTCAAGATTAAAAATATATGAGAAATATGTGGAAATACTTAATGATAGGATGATAGTGGGATAGAATAGTAAAATACAGGAGAATCTTGGCAAAAAAAAGGGAGGGTTGACGTGTATGAAGTGAACAGGAAGTGTTTGTGGAAAAACTGTTTTGCGAGGGAACGCAAAATTGTAAAAAATATATATATATATATATACTTTCCCATCACTGTTTTTTTCTCCCACCAATTTTTTATCTTCCACCTATTTTTTTTCCCGCACCATCACATCCCATCTGGGTCTCTGAACTTTTGAAACATTTGATGGAGCTGAAATTTAAAATGAAAATGCTGTTTAATTTTTTATTTTTTTTTGCAAAAATAAAGAACAAAATATGTTTGCAGTGATTATTAATAAGGTCATAGTCAGATATTTTTAAAATAAACAAGATTAAGCCAGAAAATCAAGCAAATATTGTTGTTACTTTTGACGCACACTTGTGTTACTTTAGTCCCTGCAAACGGGGTCAAAAGCAATAATATGCAACTTTTACTTTTTGCCAAATATTATAATATTGTATCAGAAAAAGCTGTTGCTTGTTTTATAGTTTACAGGGCAAAATATTTCTGTAACAGTTTTAAAAGCAAAAAAAAAAAAAAAAAAATCTTGCAATTTTCATTCCTGTGCTGAAATGGAAAAATGTCAAACAAACATTATCAATAAACATCAGTAGCCAGCGCAGGTGTTTGAGAATAAAAATGCCATGCATGTAATGCCTCAGTTTTTTCATCGTTATTGTTTAGAAAACATCGAAAAATTCTCAGACAGGTAATATGATTCAATAATTCTGTAAACTGTTTCCAATAAATGCCCTTTCGTGATCCCTCAGGTCTCTAGGATGACCTTTAGCAGGTAGAAAACAACCAAATCCACAATTCCTGTTAACCCTGTGATTGTAATCTTTCTGGTAACCCTTTATACACACAGACTATCTGTAATCCATACACGACTGATTAAAGATAGACCAGGATTGCAGCTCAGGTTGATGAGCGAAGGATAAGGTTTGGGTTTAAGGTTCAAGTTCAGGTTGAAGGTGAGGGATCAGTTAACCCTAAGACCCTCAGTTCAATTCAATGCCAAAAACAGTATCTTATGCTTTCTACAATACAGCGTTGGCTTTTGCCAGTGTAAAATGTCTTGTTTGAGATTAATCGCTGAAGCTTTTATCATGATATATACTGTTATCACCAAAATATAGAGCGAAAGTTATTACTTTAATAGGTATAATAACAAAATGTACTTGTGTATTGCTTTATTGTATATACACTGTAAAAATGATTGCTGCCTTAATTTTTTTGTTGAATCATATTAACTTTTTGGTGGTGCAGTGGGTAGCACGATCGCCTCACAGCAAGAAGGTCGCTGGTTCGAGGCTCGGCTGGGTCAGTTGGCATTTCTGTGTGGAGTTTGCATGTTCTCGCCGTGTTCGTGTGGGTTTTCTCCAGGTGCTCCGGTTTCCCCCACAAGTCCAAAGACATGCACAATAGGTGAATTGGTTCATTCCGCTGTGGCGACCCCAGATTAATAAAGGGACTAAACCAAAAAGAAAATGAATGAATGCATGCCTTGATATCAACACAGTGAGATTTAGGCATATTCTAGATAAATGCTTTCTCGTCTTTTAGATAAGTTATTCTGATGCTCGGTTTGAACTGCAGCAGATCGTCTTGACCATGTCTACATGCCTAAATGCATTGCTACCAAGTGATTGGCTGATTAGAAATATGCGTTAGCAAGTAGTTGTTCAGGTGTACCTAATAAAGTGGCCGGTGAGTGTGCATGTGAAATCCAAATATGAAATTGTGTCATTCATTCATTTATTTTCCTTCGGCTCAGTCCCTTTATTCATCAGGTCACTACAGCAGAATGAACCACCAACTTATCCAGCATATGTTTTACACAGCGGATGCCCTTCCAACTGCAACACAGTACTGGGAAACCCCCATACAACTCATTCACACACATACAGCCAATTTAGTTTACTCAATTAATCCCTCACCTATATACTAAATGTCTTTGGACTGTGGGTGAAACCAGAGGACCCGGAGGAAACCCAAGCGAGCACAGGGAGAACATGCAAACTCCACACAGAGATGCCAACTGATCCAGCCGGGGCTCGAACCAGAGACCTTCTTGCTGTGAGGCGATTGTGCTACCCACTGCGCCATTGTGCTGCCTTTAATTAAACATTGTTCTCTTTAATTTGAAGTGACTACAATATCAGTATCAAGCATGTTTATTATTATAATATATATGAAATGATTGAATATCAGCATAATGCAGTGCAAAAACAACACTGGATTGCATTTGAGAATCATGTCAGCTTGTAAAACTGTCCGTGTCATGTCATTAAACTTTAAAGAAACAACACATGATATGCCAGGCCAGCCCAGGCATGGCTAATCCCTGTAGATGCACTACTACAGTATGTGCTTGGTTCTTGCCGTTTGTGGGATGGTAATAAGTGACCGATTCTGTGGGTTTCCTGAGTCTGATCTGATACAGGTTGCATCTGCTGTAACCCAGTCATCCGTCCCCTTAACCTCCATGACAACAATCACCATGCCAACACTTAAAGGGATAGTTCGTACAAAAATAAATACAGTTGGAGTCAAAATGATTGGAAATTTTAATTATTTTTATAATACTTCCCAAGTGCTGTTTTCAAGATTTATTTTCAACTCGTTTAAATATAATAAATATTTCTAACAGCAAATTTTTTACTAGTTACTTTGCAAGAAGCACGAAAAGAGAAACACAACTGGTTATATGGAAAAAGTGCAGCCCTGATAGTTACCTTGACGCATTATTTATTTTAGTTGCAAAGAACACAACCAGTTGTCAGCCTCTATTAAATTATATGTTGTAGTATATTGATTTGTTGTGTTTTTTCCCCCAGGCAAGTCGAGGCAGTGTGAAACCCTTTGTGCACTTCAATGCAAAGCATGATGCCGAAGTTCTGCGCAAGGCCATGAAAGGCATCGGTAGGACTTTGAAAGTTGAAGAAATATTGCTATTTTTTGTTGTTTGTTTTTGTTATAACCTTTTTAAAGTCTAGGGGCTCTATTTTGACAATCCAGGCACAAAGCCCAAAGCGCAGAGCGCAAAAGCATTAAGGGCGTGTCTGAATCCACTTTTGCTATTTTAAGAGTGGAAAAATCTGCTTTGCGCCATGGCGCATGGTCTAACAGGGTTGAGCCTTTTTGTTTCCTTTTTGTTTTAATGAGTTCTGGGTATGTTTTGAGAATAAACCAATCAGAGTCTCATCTCCCATTCCCTTTATGCATTGCGCCATAGCACATTTGCTATTTAAATGGCGGACTTTGTAAGTGGAATAACTGAGCGCTTCACTAGCCAGAAAACAGTTCAACAGAGCAAATGCAGAGTGAGAATGAGAGAATGAGCCTCAAAATTGTTTACTTTCACTTTCACTCTCGTTGATAAGGGAAATGTGTTGAACACACAGACATCCATTAGCCTATACATAATTCATTTTGTTTGTTAAGCTCAAAGATTTGTTTCAAAATTGTAAAATTCAGTTCTAATTTCCAGCAAACGAATAAATGAGCAATAATAACGAAGTGTGTTCAAAAACCTAAATTATTTTCAAATCCACATGCTGTGCCCCATATGGTCTAAAACCTGACAGGAGGACAAATCTAAGCTTGTTTTCTAATAAAACAAATATAAATATGCATATAATAAATAATACTACTACTAATAATAACATTATACAAAAGCAAATTGTCATGAATAAACTGAAAAAAGCCCCTCGAGATGAAGAAGGCATGGAGGCAGTGGTTTTTCTATTCATGTAGGCTAGAAAATGATAATTTTTGTAATATTTTAATCCTTTAATTCTTTTTCACTTGTAAAGATATTTGCGTACTGCTGTACATCCTTTGTGTATTAAGCAATGTTTAAGTCAGGCACACAACTAACACGCTCTGCGCTTGACTATAGACCTGCTTTGATCTGGTCTATTAAACAATCTATTTTAGTTCCTCAGAATAGCAATGCGCCTTAACACAACTCCTTTTTTAGACCAGAACGCCTATGGGCGCACATATGAGCGCAAATGCATTTGCTATTTAAACAGCGTGCTGCAAAACATCAAAACGACTCTTGTGCCGAGCTGAAACGAGCAAACAACAATTGTGTCATGCCTTGCACCGCATTGCGCCGGGTGTATGATAGGGTCCCAGGTTTTTTTGTTTAAAAGGTGTAACAAAGAAAATTTGGTAAATAATATTGAATTAGAACTGATAAAAAAAGAAACGTGAAGAACACACTTAAATCCTCAGCTCCAGAGTGAAGAGTCAGCACACAGAGTTTGGAAAAAATAAAAATGTGAATTTATTAAATTGAAAAATAGGAACTTTAACAGAAACTAGACATCAAACTGAGTGAGTATAGCCTAAAACAACTTAAACAAAGGACTAGCTTACCTAATGCAAAAAAAAATCAAAGATGAAAATCAACAACATAAACTTCCCTGAGCTTCCTCTCTCAACCATAGGAGAAAAGACATACAAAATAAAATAAGGCACTCACCCTTTAAGCACACTTGGAAGTAAATCTCAAATTAAATACATAAAATAAAAAATAGTAATGGAAATAGAGGCACAATAATGTTCTTTTGGTCATTAAACCAAATACATTGGTCAATGAAATGGGCATTTTATTAGTATTAGTATAGGTATTATTAGTAATCTCGATAATGTGTCTGGAAATTGTGGTAACGTTTACACAATGTTAGACATCCTCATTTAACTTGGAGAAAATTTGTCACTTTTGTCGTCTTGTCTGAGCTGATGCGGATGCTTTGTTTTCAGGCACTGATGAAGACACTATCCTCATGTTACTGGCAGCTCGGTCTAATGACCAGAGACAGGAAATAAAAGCAGCTTATAAAAAAGCTTTCGGAAAGGTGAGTAGGGGTATTAGATTATTATCTTGTGTTGGACCAGGAATAATATGTTTTCTGAATGTAAATTATTGTCACGTCCCAAACAGTGTTGGCTAAGTTACTTTAGAAAAGCAGTTCATTACTAATTATTACAATTCATTCATTTATTTTCTTTTCGGCTTAGTCCCTTTATTAATCAGGGGTTGCCACAGCGGAATAAACCGCCAACTAATTCAGTATATGTTTTACGCAGAGGATGCCCTTCCAGCTGCAACCCATCACTGGGAAACTCCTATACACACTCATTCACAAACATACACAATGGACAATTTAGCTTATTCAATTCACCTGTACCGCATGTCTTTGGACTGTGGGGGAAACCAGAGCACCCGGAGAAAACCCACGCCAACACAGGGAGAACATGCAAACTCAGAAATGCCAAATGACCCAGCCGAGGATCGAACCAGCGACCTTCTTACTGTGAGGCGATCGTGCTACCCAATGCGCCACAACGCCGCCCATTCTTACGATTGTATTTAAATTACTTTTCCAACTTTGTCTGAAAAGTAACTTTCGTTAATTAATAAGTATTTTAATTACTTGATTAAATATCCACACATCCACATAAATATTGACACATAGACAGTAGAAATTAAACTCTTCATTATTTAAATTAGAGTCAAACAGGACCTTTTAGTTTTATTTAATCCCTTAACTGTCACAACCACTTAGACAAAGATATGAAAATAGCATGCTCAACCTAAATGTTTACTATTCTTCAATGGCTTACTGCAAAGATTTAAGCTTGGTCTCATTTTATAACGGCATACGATTTTAAATTGAATTTAAAAAGGTTAAAAAAGTGGAAGACATGTGTAATGTGCCTAATATTTTAAAATACTAAAACAATAAATGCGCATTTGATTATATTGTATGAAATATATTTTATAAAAAAACTGATTTTGCCTAAAATTGACGTAGCATCAAAGCCAAACACCTGATCAAATAATATTCCAAATTTGAAGTTAATACCACAAAAAATGACAACATATGCTCATTCTGAAAACGTAGCCCTATACACATTTCCGGAGATCGTGATTCATCAAGAAGTATGTATGGTTGCATTTCGTCTTTAAAACAAATGCTACCAGCTGACCGATTACCTCCGTAATGGCAGCTTTACCGCTGTTAACAGTTTGTCCAGTTATCTCGCCATGTACATCGGTGGTCTTGAGACGCAGAGAGAAGTTGACCACAATAACAGGGTTTGAGTCTGGTGAAGAACGATTCCAGAAAGCCGGTAAGACAAAAACAGAATCCAAAGAAATAAAATAAACAAGTAAATAACAGGGTGAAAATATAGTAAAATCTGAAAATGTAGAGAAAATCAGACGAAGGCTTTTATCTTCTTGATTTTTTTTTTTTTTAAACTATCGGTTGGGTTTAGGGAAGTGAGTCGACGGGTCAATCGATGCTTCTGAAAACACTATTTGTTGTGTTTAGGGAAGGAGGAGGGTGGGTCAGTCGATCGCTCAGTCAGTCGTCAGCGGCCTCTGGTGGATTTACACAAGAACAGCATTTGCGAATGGCATGAGTGAGATTTCAAAAAGCATACACAGCAGGCTCTGGCGGATTCGCGAAAACAAAAACTGCAAAAAAACGTACCTCCTGGGACATATTTTGTGCTATCCGTAAATGTATATAGGGTTACATTTTCAGAAAGAGCCTCGGTTGAAAAATGAGCTTTGTTGGGTGCAGTACCAATCACGACCACCAGGTGACCTTGACTTTCCTTTGGTGACCATATTAGGGCGTCCCTTGTTTCAGTGTATGCTTTCAGGAATATGAACTATATTTTTCATACTTTTGACAATATTTGTGCACAGTAAATAGGGTTTTGGCGGTTCATTCCACTGTGGTGACCCCTGATAAAAAAGAGACTAAGCTGAAAACGAAGGAATTGCCCGTGTACTGACATAATTTTCTAAAGCTTTTTGCTGTTTCTTAAGAATGTGCACGTGCAGAAAACTACATTACCCATTAAGCTGTATACAGAAAATTCCACAATTCATATCTCTGCCCACTCCCACGAAGCACCACAAATAAAAAAACGTAATCAAAATACTTATATATTTATGCATATTCTTTTAAAAAATGCAAAATATATTGTTTATGGATGCATTAAATAAATATGTCTCCTATCATAATTTGGTTTGGTGGGATTGTAGTTCTTTCCATGTTTAAATCCATTGAGCATGCAGTCATGCACCTTTGTCTTTTTGCCTTATTTCCATACTCTTCTTTGCTTTAAATCAGAGTGTTGTGATTCTCATCGTAGTTGCTGGTTTGGTTCATGCCTTAAAGGCACCTATTATTCCCCTTTTTACAAGATATAAAATGTCTTTGATGTTTCTAGAGTGTGTATGTGAGGTTTCATCTCGAAATACCACACACATAATGTTTTATAACTCTTTGAAACTGACCCTTTTAGGCTTTGATTCAAATTGTGTCGTTTTAGTGATTGTCGCTTTAAATGCAAATGAGATTGTGCTTTTTTTAAAAATAGGGCGGGGCTACAAAATCTATGTGTCAGCATAGTGGCAAATTCAAATCTCTAATGGCAGATGGCTGCTTCTCAATCAGGGCTGTTTATGTTAATGAGTGACAAATCATCACCAATGGGCGGGGTTTTCACCCTCTGGTGACACATGCAAATGGAGAATGTCAATCAAAGTGTTTCTGCAGACTGTTTTTATCAAGTCTGGTTATAAAAAGTAGAATTAATACATGTTTACCATTAGAGGCTGGCTATATTCACACACTGTTGCCACACAACTGTGTTTAAACCTCTTATAAAAGTGATTTTGCATAATAGGTCCCCTTTAAAATGATTAAGAAAGATCTCCCTATAAGAAAAATGAATGGGAAAATACTTTTGCAATTATAGCACTGCTAAAAAAAAGTGGCATAAATGTACACCATATCTAGATGCTTCATTTCTGGACTATTATTCTGCACATATGATCATCTACTTATTGATGTGGAGATAACTCAGTGCTGACATGCTGTTAAAATTGTAATGAGCATCACAGTTTAATGGGCATTGTATTTTCTTAGGCCCCGTTTACACTAGTGCGTTTTAGTTTGAAAACGCATAAGTTTTGCTACGGTTACGCCATCCGTCCACACTACGCCGGAATTCTCGAGCGCCGAAAACGGAGCGTTTTGAAAACGCTGGAGAGGCCGTTTTCATTCTAAAACGCTGCTGCTCCGTCTCAGTGTGGATGGGGAAAGACGGAGACATCTGAAAACGGAGGCGGGGCTGCAAACGTTTGCCTATCTGATTGGGGCTTTTCCTCAATATTAAGTAGCCCACACACAGTTCAGTCTCGCATCCTCTTCTTGTAAGTTAAGACTTCCCAAGTTTGATCAAGGCTGCAGTCTCCCCCTTCTCAGTTTGATATGGAAAACATACCGAGGACACGGGTAAATCTTCAAAGGGAACAGTGTACTTTATAACTTCATTCACATCACCTTGGCTACGTTGTTTCACTTTCTCAACAATAAAATGTAAACATGATTTAAGGAACTGCCTATTTTCATTTTAATATTAGCAACTTAACAGACAGCAGAAATGTTGAAGCGTCGTGCTGCATATATGAGCGTCATCTTCACTGTGTGGATATTTATAACAAAACGGAGCCTATAACAACTGCCTCCTTTAAATTTCAGTGAAAATACGAAACGCACCCTCTCTTTTGCTGAATATCAGTTTTAATAATCGATAATTATAAAAGTATAACATACAATAAGTTTATACATTGTAGGAAATAAAGGCAAGCGATCAGTCAATGTACCTGGATTAATCATTAACTTTGCACTTAACCAAAACATGTTACCCGTGAACAAGTAACTTAATAGATTCCAATGACCAAAGTCAGGGAATTGGCCTATGTCGTTAGATAAAGACAACAACATGAATGAAATATCACGTTTAGCAAATATAGTGAGATTAGATCCAGCGGGAGATGCTTGATGAGCAGTCCGACTAGCAGAGCTCTCGTCTGGGTAGAAATGCTGGAGCGCTTGCCCGAGAGTGTGTGTGTGGTCACGTGATGTGCGTTTTCAGCGTTTTGGTGTGGACGGAGAGCAGTTCAGAAACGCTGGGTAAAACGCGAGTGTGGACGCAGATCGTTTTCATTCTACAACGCCGTTTTAAAACTAAAACGCACTAGTGTAAACGGGGCCTTAGACTTAGAAAACTTTATTGATCCCGCAGGAAATTGCTTATGTAATGACTGCCATAACACACAAAACACAGAAACACAAAACCACAAGACAAAATAAATAAATTAAATAAGTGAAATAAGTCACATAAATCCAACCAATCTATAAAAGAAAACAGCCACAATACATAAGTATACAAACTATTATACAAGATATTACACTTAAAAGAATTAGTGGTAACTAATACTATTAAGTCATATATCAAGTAATGAAGATAATATTAACCAAAACCTATAATATTACACATAAAACAATTACACATAAAATATTTCAGTAG
This sequence comes from Danio rerio, assembly GCF_049306965.1. Lineage (NCBI taxonomy): Eukaryota > Metazoa > Chordata > Actinopteri > Cypriniformes > Danionidae > Danio > Danio rerio. The sequence continues at coordinate 51,049,409 of NC_133189.1, forward strand.
TAAAGTGACTCAGCACTCATTTAAAAAACAATGATATTGCACTAAAAATATTTAAGACCCAGTAAAAAAAACGTACAAATATTGCACCTAGTAGATTATTGCACATCATAAAACATAATGCACAGACTTCCACACACTAAAACCCGTAATAAGTAATATATGGCACGAGCAGCAAGGTATAGCATAGATTACTGTAAGGGTAAGTGACTGAGGGAGACGTTATGAAGTCTGATAGCAGTGGGAAGGAAGGATTTTCTGTGGCGTTCAGTGGAACACTTTAAGCTGGTAAGTCTGTGACTAAAGGTACTTCTCAGCTCGTCAACCACATTATGAAGAGGATGATCTGCATTGTGCATAATTGACCGAAGTCTGCACAATGTTCTCTTTTCGGCCACAGTTTCCATATTGTCCAATTCCTCACCCACCACAGAGCCAGCTTTCCTAATCAATTTGTTAAATCTCTTCATATCTGCCACTTTTACACTACCACCCCAGCACACCACAGCATAGAACAGTGGTTCTCAAAGTGGGGGTCGGGACCCCCCAAGGGGTCGCGGGGCAATGAAGAGGGGTCGCCTGGTGATTTCCAAAAATCTATTTATTTTTATTAAACCATAAGAATTAACATATTTTATCCATAACCATACTGAAAATAAAAATAGTCGTTTATAGTTAATATATACTATATAGTAGCTTATAGTTACTAGTTCTATTGGATTGCGACCCCAGGGGTAATTACATTATATTAAAGGCAGCAATAGCGTCAGATGCGTTTTGATTTTATAACATCAGGTTATACTTTCTGGCACATTTAAAGCACTGACACAAATTTAATTGGTGTGTCTGCGTCATTGCTTGCAAGGTTTCTGTATTTATAACCACCTCAGAGGATATTGGGGGTCGCGAGTCACTGGCATTGTTATTTTGGGGGTCGCGGGCTGAAAAGTTTGGGAACCCCTGGCATAGAAAATGGCACTGGCCACTACAGACTCATAGAACATACGCAACATGGTGTTGCAGACTCTAAAAGATCGGAGTTTACGTAGGAAATACAGCCTACTTTGACCCTTCTTATATGTGACCAGAGAGTTCTTGGACCAGTCCAGCTTATTGTCAATATACACACCCAAATAATTATAGTCCTGAACAATCTCCACATCCACCTTGCATGTATTTTGTCTCATCCGTATCTACAGGATTTGGTAAAAGACCTCCGATCTGAGCTTGGAGGGAAGCTGGAGGATCTGATTGTGGCCCTCATGGCTCCACCAACAATATATGATGCAAATGAACTCCATAAGGCTATCAAGGTAATCGCAAACATACTTTCATCCATCAGCAACTGAGTATAATTAAAATACACAAAGAAGTGACTGCCATCACAATGTCCATTATGATAAACCTGAGCCAATCTCATCTCAGATTGTTTATCTTTTTAATTCTGCATTTCGTCACAGGGAGTGGGTACAGAGGATCAAGTATTAATCGAGATCCTTGCGTCCAGGACATGTGAAGAGATTAAAGAGATTGTCAAAGCTTATAAGAAAGGTAATATTCATTGTGCAGCCACATAATTAGGCTAAAATTTTGTAATTATTGCATGGCAGAGTCCATTTATATTTAGGAATATGCTAATGACATAAAAGATCATGTTTGGATTTTACATAAATTGTCATTTATGCAACGTATATTTCCAAATATTGCAAAAAATGGCCATTATAAATAGATTTTCAACCATTGTAATTTAAAATATGTACACATATGTTCAAATATACGATATATGTGCATATATGAAAACAACATTACAGCTAATATATTGAACATATACTCACCGGCCACTTTATTAGGTACACCTTACTTGTACCGGGTTGGACTTCCTTTTTCCTTTAGAGCTGCCTTAATCCTTCATATCATAGATTCAACAAGGTACTGGAAAATTCCTTATTGACATGATAGCATTACGTAGTTGCTGCAGATTTGTTGGCTTCTCTATTGGATTGAGGTCTGGTGACTGTGGAGGCCATTTGAGTACAGTGAACTCATTGTCATGTTCAAAAAACCAGTCTGAGATGATTCGTGCTTTATGACATGGTGTGTTATCCTGCTGGAAGTAGCCATTTGAAGATGGGTACACTGTAGTTTCAAAGGTATATACATGGTCAGCAACAGTACTCAGGTAGGCTGTGGCGTTGACACGATGCTCAGTTGGTACTAATGAGCCCAAAGTGTGCCAAGAAAATATCCCTCACAGCATTACACCACCAGCAGCCTGAACCATTGATACAATGCAGGATGGATCCATACTTTCATGTTGTTGATGTCATATTCTGACCCTACCATCTGAATGTCACAGCAGAAATCGAGACTCATCAGACCAGGCAACATTTCTCTAATCTTCTATTGTCCAATTTTGCTGAGCCTGTACAAGTTGTAGTCTCAGTTCCCTGTTCTTAGCTGACAGAAGTGGCACCCGGTGTGGTTTTCTGCTGCTGTAGCCCATCCGCCTCAAGGTTGGACGTGTTGTGCTTTCAGAGATACTCTTCTGCAGACCTCAGTTGTGACGAGTGCTTATTTGAGTTTCTGTTGCCTTTCTATCTGCTCAAACCAGTCTGGCCATTCTCCTCTGACCTCTGGCATCAACAAGGCATTTGCACCCACAGAACTGCCACGCACTGGATAGTTCCTCTTTTTCAGACCATTCTCTGTAAACCCTAGAGATGGTTGTGTGTGAAAAACCCAGTAGATGAGCAGTTTCTGAAATACTCAGACCAGCCAGTCTGGCACCAACAACTATGCCACGTTCAAAGTCACTTAAATCCCCTTTCTTCCCCATTCTGATGCTCGCTTTGAACTGCAGCAAATCGTCTTGACCATGTCTACATGCCTAAATGCATTCAGTTGCTGCCATGTGATTGGCTGATTAGAAATTTGCGTTAACGAGCAGTTGGACAGGTGTACCTAATAAAGTGGCCAGTTGGTGTATATGTGAAATCCAAATATGAAATTGTGTCATTCAGTCATTTATTTTCTTTTCGGCTTAGTCCCCTTATTAATCTGGGGTCGCCACAGCGGAATGCACTGCCAACTTATCCAGCATATGTTTTACGCAGCAGATACCCTTTCAGCTGTAACCCATCACTGGGAAACATCCATTCATACTCATTTACATTCATACACTACGAACAATTTAGCTTACCAAATTCACATGTACTGCATGTCTTTGGACTTGTGGGGGGAAACTGGAGCACCTGGAGGAAACCCACGTAAACATGGGGAAAACATGCAAACTCCGCACAGAAATGCCATCTGACCGAGCCGAGGCTTAAACCAGTGACTTTCTTGCTGTGAGATGATCGTGCTACTCACTGTGACGCCCAAAATTGTGTCATTCAAATAATTTGCAAATATTACCATAAATCAGATATTTTATGTGGGTCATATGTTAAGGAATGATTGTTTTGTTGGTAAACATCTATCCTTGTCTGTACGGAGCTCAGTAAGGCATGGGTGACACCTGATAGAGATATTTGAGAGGACTCGATCATAAAGGTCAGCGTTAAAACTGATCCTTTCCAATTAGCCCCAGTTGAGAGCAATAAGCAGGAGTTGTTGAGATAAGTGTGAACGGTCAATAAGCCCTTCTCATGTGTCTTGACCTAGAACATGGAGGAAAACTGGAGAAAGATATCATGGGTGACACGTCAGGACACTACCAGAAGATGCTGGTGATACTCGTACAGGTAAAACACACAATGGGGATTTGGGTTAAATCAAATGGAGCAGCCTAAAGATAGATAGATAGATAGATAGATAGATAGATAGATAGATAGATAGATAGATAGATAGATAGATAGATAGATAGATAGATAGATAGATAGATAGATAGATAGATAGATAGATAGATAGATAGATAGATAGATAGATAGATRGATRGATRGATGGATGGATGGATGGATGGATGGATGGATGGATGGATGGATGGATGGATGGATGGATGGATGGATGGATAGATAGATAGATAGATGGACAGATAGATAGATGGATAGATAGATAAATGGACAGATAGACAGATAGATAGATAGATAGATAGATAGATAGATAGATAGATAGATAGATAGATAGATAGATAGATAGATAGATAGATAGATAGATAGATAGATAGATAGATAGATAGATAGATAGATAGATAAATGGACAGATAGACAGATAGATAGATAGATAGATAGATAGATAGATAGATAGATAGATAGATAGATAGATAGATAGATAGATAGATAGATAGATAGATAGATAGATAGATAGATAGATAGATAGATAAATGGACAGATAGACAGATAGACAGATAGATAGATAGATAGATAGATAGATAGATAGATAGATAGATAGATAGATAGATAGATAGATAGATAGATAGATAGATAGATAGATAGATAGATAGATGGACAGATAGACAGATAGACAGATGGATAGATGGATAGATGGACAGATAGACAGATAGATAGATAGATAGATAGATAGATAGATAGATAGATAGATAGATAGATAGATAGATAGATAGATAGATAGATAGATAGATAGATAGATAGATAGATAGATAGATAGATAGATAGATAGATAGATAGATAGATGGACAGATAGACAGATAGACAGATAGACAGATGGATAGATGGATAGATGGACAGATGGACAGATAGATAGATAGATAGATAGATAGATAGATAGATAGATAGATAGATAGATAGATAGATAGATAGATAGATAGATAGATAGATAGATAGACAGATAGATGGACAGATAGACAGATAGACAGATAGACAGATGGATAGATGGATAGATGGACAGATAGATAGATAGATAGATAGATAGATAGATAGATAGATAGATAGATAGATAGATATATAGATAGATAGATAGATAGATAGATAGATAGATGGACAGATAGACAGATAGACAGATAGACAGATGGATAGATGGATAGATGGAGAGATGGACAGATAGATAGATAGATAGATAGATAGATAGATAGATAGATAGATAGATAGATAGATAGATAGATAGATAGATAGATAGACAGATAGACAGATGGATAGATAGACAGATAGACAGACAGACAGACAGATGGACAGATGGACAGATGGACAGATAGACAGATAGACAGATGGACAGATGGACAGATAGACGGATAGACGGATAGACGGATAGACGGACAGATGGACAGATAGACAGATAGATAGATAGATAGATAGATAGATAGATAGATAGATAGATAGATAGATAGATAGATAGATAGATAGAGAGACAGACAGACAGACAGACAGACAGACGCATGGATACTAACAGACAGATAGACGGACAGACGGATAGATAGATAGATGGATGGATGGATGGATGGATGGATGGACGGACGGACGGACGGACAGACAGATAGATAGATAGATAGATAGATAGATAGATAGATAGATAGACAGACAGACAGACAGACGCATGGATAGATAGATAGATTCCGTCCGTTCGTCTGTCTGTCTGTCTGCACCTATCTGTCTGTATCCATCCATCCATTCATCTCCGTCTGTACTATCTATCTATCTATCTATCTATCTATCTATCTATCTATCTATCTATCTATCTATCTATCTATCTATCTATCTATCTATCTATCTATCTATCTATCTATCTATCTGTCTGTCTGTCTGTCTGTCTGTCTGTCTGTCTATCTATCTATCCGGGGCTCGAACCAGTGACCTTCTTGGTGTGAGGTGATCATGTTACCCACTGCGCCACCATGATGCCCCGTATTAAAATGTCAAATTATAAAACTCTTCTTTTAAACTGCAATAATAAATTTGTTATTTATACCTTTATAAAATTTTATTATAAAATAAATTTAAACACTGTTGTAGAATTTAGATATGTAATTTTTAAACAACATTTTTACATCTCATTTCTGACCTATATATATATATCATTAGCAGTGTATTAAATTTCTCATACTGTGATGTACAGTTCAACCATATTGTTGGCTAGTAAGAAGAAGACACTTAAAAAAAAGGTGCAGCTCCCTAATGATAACATGAGCAGCGGTGAAGTCATCCTTAAGTAATTAAAACAGCTCTTGAGTTAATGCTGTGGAGGAGATTAAATTGTTCTCGGGGGTAAAATGTGTGTAATTTAATCATGCAGTTTACTGTGTTAGGGGAAAATTCCACGTCTGTCTGAGCATATGTGGTGATGGAGGAAGGCTGATGTTTCTCGAATGACCCCTGGTTTTGTTTCTGTCTCTAAACACAGGCGGGCCGAGAGGAGGGAGTGGACGAGAGCCGAGTGGAGAAAGATGCAAAGGTCAAGTTTGTTTCTGTTTCTTTGAAGGATTTAGTGTTTAGATCTTTTTAGTGTGGTATTATTATAGTAATTATAACATATTTTTGTTACATTACAAATAATAAATAAAAGATAAATAAACCTCACATTTAAACACAGAGCAGAAATTGTTTGAAGGATTTTAAGTGGTGACATTAAGCACTCGAAAACATTCATTTATCCATTTTCCTTTAGCTTAGTCTCTGGTTTATCAGGGGTCACCACAGCGGAATGAACCACTAACTATTCCGGCATATGTTTTACACAGTGGATTCCCTTCCAGCTGCAACCCAGTACTGGGAAACACCCATACACAGTCACATACACTACGGCCAGTTTAGTTTATTCAATTCACCTATAGTGCATGTCTTTGGACTGTGGGGAAAACCGGAGCACCCGGAAGAACATGGGAAGAACATGCAAACTCCACACAGAAATGCCAACTGGACTCAAACCAGCATCCTTCTTGGTGTAAGGCAACAGTGCTAACCACTGAGCCACCGTGCTAACACTATTTTCGCATTATCAAACTATAGTGTGATCGCAGCTTTACTGGTAGGTTTCAAACAAGCCTGAAGGACTCAATTAGTTTGATCAGGTGTGTTTAATTAGGGTTGGAACTAAACTGTGCAGAGCTGCGGCCCTTTAGGAATTGAGTTTGACATCCCTGTGCTAAGCTGTAAGACCGAATCAGGGCCGATATGGCAAAGCTGTTGGTTTGCAGCAAGAAAACATATGCTGCAATAGTTGGCGGTTCATTCTGCTGTGGCGACCCCTGATAGATAAATGGACTAAGCCCCTTATTAATTATGAAATGAACATTTAAAGTGATCAGCTTTGTCTGTTATCACTTTGAATGCATTGTTATATATTTTCACAGCACTATTAGACTAATCAATGGACTAGTGCGTGAACCTGTAATAGACGAAACTTGATCCTGCAGGTTTAGGTTGCGAACTTTAGAAGTGTGTGTCGGTCGATCGTGTTTCAGGAGCTGTTTGCTGCCGGAGAGGAGAAATTCGGCACGGACGAGGACAAGTTCATTAATATACTGGGCAACAGGAGCGCCGAGCACCTGAGGAAAGGTGTGTGTTTTTGGATATGTGTGTTCAAAGGCTCTTGATGCATTCAGATGTGGCGTCCTAATGGCTTGCGCTGTTTCGGTTTCAGTGTTTGAAGCCTACAAAAAGATTGCCGGCTGTGACATCGAGGAGAGCTTAAAAGAAGAGTGCACTGGAAACCTGGAAGCCCTGCTGCTGGCTGTGGGTACGGAGATGTGTGGCTGTCCACCTCTTAAGTGCTTCAGCATGTTTCCCAAAGCACATCTGACATTTTGTACAGATTTTTGTCAGTATTTAATGATTTTGCTCTCAGAAAAAAAACACATCAGTATCTGCATTTTTCATATTATTGCTGATAGTATGATTAGGTCTGCAACTAACGATTATTTTAATAATTGATTAATCTTTCAAATATTTCTTTGATGATTCAATGAATCGGATTTAAAAAAAAAAAGAAAAGCATTCATGTAAAACACATTTTCAAAGTAGAATATCTGACTTCAGCATTGTTTTTCAGATTAAAACGAATGTTCACTAATCATGTTTCTTAAATATCTGCAAACATTATGGTATTTTTATACGCGAGAAAAAAACTTACATACAGCACCTTTAACTCTTGGGGAGTTGTAAAATTAGCTGATTTACAAAAAAAGTGTGATCCTTTAAGTGATGTTTTATAAACAAATGTCGGGAGGAGCACACGCAGATGTTTCAGCAATTCAAAATACCTATCCAGGCTCATTTTAAAAACGTAGTCCGGTGGAAGTTTCTGGAGACCTCAAAATACGTCTTGGGAGGTACGGATTTTTGCAGTTTTTGTTTTCACAAATCCACGAGAGGCCACTGATTGCACTTTTTCATATCTCAAATTTCTCTCATGAGTGCCGTTCGCACTCGCTGTTCTTGCATAAACCCACCAGAGGTCGCTGCTGACCGACTGTCTGTCTGACTGAATGACTGACTGACCGGCCGACCAATCGACTGTCCCACCCTCTTCCTTCTCTAAACCGAACCAATTTTATTAATTGACCCGCCCACCCACTTATTAAACTCAACCGACCTTAAACCGAACTTAAACCTAAACCCAACCGACGGTTTACAAAAGCCTTCCAGAAAAAGAAAAGCCCTCGTCTGATTTTTACCATGTTTTCGGATTTTACCACATTCTTATTCACTCATTAATTTTATTTTTTGGATTCTGTTTTTGTCTTGATTTCTGGAACTGATCTTCCCCGGACTCGAACCCTAGCGTCGTGGTCAACTTCTCTCTGTGTTTCAAGTCTACGATGAGCTAACTGGACAAACTGGTTGCGGCAGGAAAGCCCTCCACACGTTGGTAATAATAATAATAATTCCTTACATTTATATAGCGCTTTTCTGGGCACTCAAAGCGCTTTACACAATGGGGGGGATCTCCTCATCTACCACCAGTGTGCAGCATCCACCTGGATGACGCGACGGCAACCATTTTTCGCTAGACCGCACACCACACACCAGCTGATTGGTGGAGAGGAGACAGTGATGAAGCCAATTGGAATATGGGGATGGTTAGGAGGCCATGATGGACAAAGGCCAGTTGGCAAATTTGGCCAGGATGCCGGGGTTAAACCCCTACTCTTTTTCGAAGGACATCCTGGGATTTTTAACGACCACAGAGAGTCGGGACCTCGGTTTAACGTCTCATCCGAAAGACGGCGCTCACTGAGCAGTATAGCGTCCCCATCACTATACTGGGGCATTAGGACCCACACAGACCGCAGGTTGGGCGCCCCCTGCTGGCCTCACTAACACCATTTCCGGCAGCAACCTAGCGTTCCCATGTGGTCTCCCATCCAGGTACTGACCGGGCGCAGCCCTGCTTAGCTTCAGTGGGCGACCATGTGAGAGTTGCAGAGAGCTAGCTGCCGCTTGGTAAGCAGTCAGCCGGTATGCTGACCGAAAAGGAACGGCATCATACTGCCCCATAGCGTATGTTTAAAAAAAATGAAATGCAGTCAGCCATACTTACCTCCAGCAACATAATTCGCGGTCTCCAGAAACGTTCACGGGACTGCGTTTTCAGAATGAGCTTGTGTTGCAACATACATCATTGACAATCATTCTATTATCCTTTCAGTATTAGACCAAACCTCTATAAATACCAAAAGTTGACCTACCTGTATTATCTCACGACTTTAGCATCCCTCCACCACCCCGACACATCACCTCTTAAGCCTTATCTACCCGGGGGGAGCTTTCTAGGGCCGGGCTAGACACTTTGCTCGAACCCCGACTTCTCTTTCTTCCCCGATAATGCCTAGTTCAGACTGCGTGGTTTTAGCCCCGATTTTGGCTCGCCGACAGGTTTTGAGAAATCGCCGACAAATGCCTGAAATCACAGGCAAATCGCTGCTCGTGCACGTGAGTGACAATCACACAGTATGAACTATCAAAGACGCGATCTGAGAGAATCGCCGATGAGTCGTTGATGCCTGTGAGATATTTGGCATGTTAAATGTCTGGAGCTGTCGGCGATTCAAATCATGCCGTGTGAATTGAGTTTTGACTGAAAATAACATCAGCGATCGCCTACAGCCAATGAGAGAGCAGCATTCACTGGTGTGTGCGTGTGTGTATACCTGCTGCAGGCCAGCAGGAGGCTGGGGGAGAAGTTAAAAGCGCTCATTTTCGGTTTATTTGGACCCATGAAATGGAGGAAAAACTAGTGGAGGTTTGACAGGACTCAGGATCAACCGTGTCTGTTTGACGTTTCATACAGAAAGAAATTAGTTTATTATCAACGTTGAGGAGAAATGGCTAATTCCCTTTAAACCCAGGTGAGCAAACATGTACATGTACCCCATTAAAGGCTTCTTTCTCGTTATGTAGTTAATAACAAAAGATATACTACGTGTTTTTGGCTGTGAGACGTAGTTTGGACGAAGTTGTCGGCGATTCTTCCTATAGTAAAGTCATGCAATGTGAAAGTCCCTGTCGCCGATCCATCTTGCAGTGTAAACAAAGCAGCGACGAAACGCTAGCCCAGATAGTCATGTAGTCGTGTCACAGATGTTTTCACACTGCTTTGAAAATCATGCAGTCTGAACTCAGCATAAGGGAATAACAGGAGTTGGGGTGTCTTCCTCGAGCTCAGAGCCCTCTCCCTGGACAGCTCGCCAAATACGCTTTATTCTTAAACATCTGTAAGTGTGAACTCGTGAAATAGGTTTGCATAAAACCTGACAAAACCCTGCTTATGGTCATTATTAACAAATAACAGTTAAGAATGACATTGGGAAGAGTGAATCTTTCTCTCTCTCTCTCACCGTAGTGAAGTGTGCCAAAAGTGTGCCGGCTTATTTCGCTGAATGCCTTCGAGAGTCCATGCGGGTACGAAGCTTTATTTCCATCTTATATTAACTCATCCATGAAGGAGATCATTCGCTAAGTTAAGTGAAAGTGTTGTTCTGCATGATGATGATGATGATGATGTGTGTGGTTTGTTTACAGCGTGCCGGCACTGACGACGAGACTCTCATACGCATCATGGTGTCCAGGAGTGAAAGGGACATGCTGGACATCAGAGCTGCTTACAAGAAGAAATATGGAGATTCACTCTACGGCACCATACAGGCAAGAACACACACACACACACACACACACACACACATGTACACCATTAAAAAAAAAACATACACACAAACTCACACATACACATATGTACGCACACACAAACATTCAGGCTGCTTCTCACCTGTCTCTCACACACACATTCTCTCTCTCTCTCTCTCTCTCTCTCTATCTATCTCTAACACACACAGACTCACCTCAGCATGTGCTTTTGTGTGTGTTTTCAGGAAGACACTGATGGAGATTACCAGAAGGCTCTGCTCTACCTGTGTGGGGGAAATGATTAGACATCAGCTAATCTCACACACTAGTTTAATTCCTTTACAACTCATGTGTGTTTATTTGTATCTTTCATGATTTGAGCTGAATTAATCTAGTGTTCACTCTTTGATGCTGGTGGTGTGATGTTTGCTGAATTGTTTTGAAGGTTTCAAAGTTGTGTGAAGACTTAGAAAATAAAGGCTTGTGGATCTTATTTCTTCCTTTAGTTTTACTTGCTCAAAATAACACTCCGCCAGTAGATGGCAGTGTTGCTCAGAAACTTTACACAGTCAATTTACCCATAGTGCATTATCATTCATTCATTTTCTTTTCGGCTTAGTCCCTTTATTGATCAGGGGTTGCCACAGTGGAATGAATCACCAACTAATCCAGCATCTGTTTTACGTAGCGGATGCCCTTCTAGCTGCAACCCATCACTGGGAAACATCCATACACACTCATTCCCACTCATACACTACAGACAATTTAGTTTATTCAATTCACCTATATCGCATGTCTTTGGACTGTGGGGGAAACCGGAGCACCCGGAAGAAACCCACGCGAACACAGGAAGAACATGCAAACTCCACACAGAAATGCCAAGTGACTTAGCCGAGGTTCGAATCAGCGATCTTCTTGCTGTGAGGTGACAGTGCTAACCACTGCGCCACTGCGTCATCGCCATGTGCATTCTGTCTGAACATAAAACTTACAGAACTTGATTTTACACAAATCAAAAACTACCAGATGGATAAAAGAATAATTTAATGAAAGCTTCTACCACACACACACACACACACACACACACACACACACACACACACACACACACACACACACACACACACACACACACACACACATACTTAAAATAAAGTTAGAAATTCACATTTATTTACATTTAGAAATGTTAATAACTATTCTAGTTTTTAAATGTTTAGTATGAACTTTAGTGTTCATTTCATATATATATCTATCTATCTATCTATCTATCTATCTATCTATCCATCCATCCATCCATCCATCCATCCATCCATCCATCCATCCATCCATCCATCCATCCATCCATCCATCCATCCATCCATCCATCCATCCATCCATTTATCTATCTATCTATCTATCTATCTATCTATCTATCTATCTATCTATCTATCTATCTGTCTGTCTGTCTGTCTGTCTGTCTGTCTGTCTGTCTGTCTGTCTGTCTGTCTGTCTGTCTGTCTGTCTGTCTGTCTGTCTATCCATCCATCCATCCATCCATCCATCCATCCATCCATCCATCCATCCATCCATCCATCCATCCATCCATCCATCCATCCATCCATCCATCCATCCATCCATCTATCTATCTATCTATCTATCTATCTATCTATCTATCTATCTATCTATCTATCTATCTATCTATCTATCTATCTATCTGTATCAATCCGTTCGTCCATCCGTCCATGTATCCATCCATCCATCCATTTACAGCGGGGAACATAAGTATTGCACACTTCATGTTTTTTCCTGGGAATAATATTTTTAAAGGAGCTGTTGACATGGAATTGAAGCAGATTTTGGTAAAAACCCAAACAATACAAGCATAAAAATATAACAAAACAAAAAAATCTGAAAAATTGTTATGTCTAATAACAATGGAATGACAGAAAGAGAAAGTGCTGAACTACAGAAACATGTTTAATACTTTATAAAAGGCTTGTTTGGTGACGGCAGCCTAAAAATGCCTCATATGGAGGATGAAGTCCTCAACAGAGTGTTAAAATCTGGATGCTTCTGTGGGTCTCTGAGTTTCATTTTGTATTCTCTATTGTATACAGTTAAGGTGATTGGCCTGGCCATTCTATAGCTTTATTTTCTTTCTCTGAAAGCATCTGAGAGTTTCCTTGGCTGTGTTTTGGATCATTGTTTTGCTGAAATGTCCACCCTGGTTTCATCTTCATCGTCCTGCTATTGTAGATGTTGGAATGAAGTAGCTACTGTTCATTTACACTGAAGAAGGGCAGAGGGTTGCTGGAGAACTACTGAGAGATTTCAGCTGCTGTCTGGGCTTTCACTGCCTTACTACACCTCCCTTTCTTCATGTGTTTAATACTTTTTCCATGTGTCATTTCATTTTATTACACATAACTTCATTTGTAAATTAATTAGATTTGTTTTCTTTGCATATATGGATTTATTTGGTTGTTACCAGCATCAAGGAAAATTTCAAGTCAACAGCACCTTTAGTGATATGTTTTCTTTCTTTCTTTCTTTCTTTCTTTCTTTCTTTCTTTCTTTCTTTCTTTCTTTCTTTCTTTCTTTCTTTCTTTCTAAACTGTCTGTCTGTGTGTCTGTCTATAAACCAGAAAATATTTAAAGTAACAAAAAGGACTAAATACATTAGTTTTATGGTGTATTGGTTACAGTGTAATTACATTCAAATATACTGAGTAATATTAGATGTGGTTTAGGTTGTAGGATGGGGTTAACTGCATATAATAATGCATAATTTATTATTATATTTATATAATAAATGTATCAAATGTGTAACAAAGGCTCAGTAAAATAAAAGATTATCAACTGTTTATGACTTTAAATGTTGAATTAAACATAATATCCTTAATTTGTATAGGGTGGATGGAAAATGTAAGTATATTTCACTCACTCACTTTATTTCGGCTTAGTATCTGATTTATCAGGGGTAGCCACAGCGGAATGAACCACCAATTACTCAATGTTTTAAGTGTAATTGTCACTTAAAATAAATCATATTGTGATTTATGCATTACATTTCTACACACACTAGAATCTACTGTGAATATTAAGTGTGATATTTTAAAAAGTAATAATAAAATCATAAATAATAGTATTAAATAATATTAAAAGCTTTCAAACAGATGCTAAATGCATTATCTAAGTATTAGCAAAATGTATAATTGCTAAACGAAGATCTATAAATATGAAACGTTTCAAAATCTTTAGAATAGTACACCTTTACTACAGTACGAGCCGTAGAGATGTTGAAACTGTTAAAAGAGCACATTGTGTTATGATGTGTGGAATGTGGATTTGGTGTGTGTGTGTGTGTTAATCTCTTGATTAAACCCTCAGCACAAAGCCGCTCATTTCTAGACTCACTATTTCCTGGATGCAGTGTATTAGGGTCATTGTTTCGGCCAATCAGAGCTCAGATGTGAGGGTGTGAAATCAGGCCACATCAGTCCACATGGAGACCCCTGCCGGCACATACACAGGACCTGAAGGAGAGCATTCAGAGGGCAGAGCTTCAGTTAAACCCAATGGGGGACACACATGTGTGTGCAAAGTACTAACTCCATTCATTCTTCCCCAAATTGATTTTATAAGTCATAAACCATTAAAAACGATCCGGAGGTTGTTAATCAGTTCTGAATGCATTAATTCAACTTATTTTCAAATCAACTTAATGACAGTATTCGTGCATTAAAAACTACATTACCCATGATGCTACATAGAAAAGTTCCACAAATCAAATGCTGCGTCCCAATCCACAAACTAGGCTTTAATGTATGTACTTTTTTTGTGAAGGAAAAATAAATACTTTTAAGTGTGTAACAGAAGAGTATGCAAGCTGTGGGACATACTTTCTCGTTAACAGATCATTGTGTTAATCATCCACACATTATTTACATTTCTGACACATTTAATTTCCTACCTTATTGGAGAAGCAGCAGCAGGCCAATCTCCCATTCACGAGTCTTTCATGCAGCGAAATATCCTCAGGTCTTTGGATAATGCATTCAGAAGTTAATGTCCAAACATGTCTTTATAGAAATGTTGTTGCAGATGAAATATAACACGGATAAGGTAATTAAAATATTTTCCAGTTGGCAAGATATTTATTAACAGCCATATAAACATCTTTTCTGAAGCCTCTTTACCTGACGGTTGGTCTAGCTCGTCCGCCATGTTTGTAGTTTGTTTACACATTTTACCTGAGCTTGTAGTTCTAATCAAATTCACACTATGACTTTGTTGTCATTTTGTAACCCGAGGATTGTGAGAATGAGATACAAAGTTTTAGAATGAGATTCAAAGTTTTAATTCTGACAGTACCAGACAATATATTGACTATTTAAAATTCTGCTAAAATATCTGAAATGTAATTGTAATCTAAATTATAACTTAAAATCTGAAATTATGAGATAAAAATGTCCAAATTCGAATCTAAATTATAATTAACACCGTTTTGACAAATCAAGATGAAATTTTACTTATTAATTTTATTAAATTTTGTGTTAATTTATACATGTATATGTATTCATTTTCCTTCAGCTTAGTCACTTATTCAGGACCCGGGTCACCACAGCGGAATAAACCGCCAACTATTCCCGCAAATGTTTTACGCAGCGGATGCCTTTCCAGCTGCAACCCAGTATTGGGAAACACCCATACACACACACACACACACACACACACACTATGGCCATCCAATTCCCTTATAGCGCATGTTTTTGGACTGTGCGGGAAATTGGAGCACCCGAAGGAAACCCACAGCAACACGTGGAGAACATGCAAACTCCACACAGAAATGCTAACTGGCCTAGCTAGGACTCAATCCAGCTACCTTCTTGCTGTGAGGTGACAGTGCTAACCACTGCGCCACTGTGCTCATTTTTTAACACCAATTTATTTAATGACAATTATGGGCCTTTAATATTCGCATGTCTAATTTAATTTTCCTCAAATACAGATTTAATAAATTTCATTAATTTGGCTTAGTCCGTTTATTCATCAGGGGTTGCCACAGCGGAATGAACCACCAACTTATCCAGGATATGTTTTACGCAGCGGATGCCCTTCCAGCCGCAACCCAGTAGTGAGAAACACCCAACACTCACGCATTCACTCACCACTCATATACTGCGGCCAATTTAGTTAATCCAATTCACTTACAGCGCATGTGTTTGGACTGTGGGGGGAACCGGAGCAGCCCGAGGAAACCCACGCCAACCACAGGCTAATTTAGCGCTCCAGAAATAAAGCTCATATGCTATTCTTAAACATGCATAATGAGAAAGTCAGCAAAGTGAAGTATTCTTCACGTGCTGTGAATGTTGTTTTTGGAAAGGAAAGGCCCCGACATGTGTGAGCGCGTTTAATTTCATAATCACAGACTGCTGCGGCTACCAGAAAACCACAAGATGCTAAAACCAGTTTAGTGTACTTGAATGTTTGATTCACGACCAGAAGCGTGTATTGAAAGGAGCCGCATCCTGGAATATGTTTATATGTGAAGCTTCAAAACTTGATGTAATTTACTCATGATCTAGAGAAGTCTTGTGATTCGTAACAGGGGAGAGCGGGGACAGTGGCGCCCCTAGAACATTTTCTTAGGGGTGGCCGGGTGAGGCCACACCAAATCTTGAGGTGGCGCACACACACGCACGCACGCACGCACGCACGCACGCACGCACGCACACACACAATGAAATAATGTCTTTTTAATTAATTCAATGAATCACTCTTAAACTATTGCAATAATTGAGTAAGAATTTGTGCAAACCAAATAAAAATCAACATTTTGTTTAAAAACACTTTTCAGGTTAGTTATTTTTGCACAAACTTTTATTGTACAGTGTACAGTATATTCCATGTCTAATATTGATCAATTAATAAAACGGATAAATGAACAAACTGAACAAAAGCTATTATACACACACTCACCCACTAATAATGTGATTTATCCATGTTTGTTTTTGAGCCACAATATTAACAAAGCTTCTTCTATTGATTTACCTTCTTGCAAAATACATCCACAAAATCATTGAGATTTTTGACCTTTGTGAGTCAATCAGCAAAAAATGTGAGGTGCTAAATAAACTATATTCTGAAATGCTGGTTTTAAAACGCATTTAATTATTATTATTATTATTATTTTGGATTTGTAATTTTCAATCGAATAAAACAAAAATTTTCATTTCAACATTAATTTCTCAATGAAAAGTGTACAGTCTTGTGAACCCAAAGTTGTGTTTTGTCTCTCGTCATCAAACAATACTGAACAAATTATGTTAAAAGAACTTTACCCTTATTTATTTTTTTTTTAAAATGTAACGTGAACTTGAAATTGTTAAAAGGTAAAAGTCAGCTTATCTGCTGCGGTTGAATGCGTCAGCGTTAGGTTATTTTAGTGGCTGATATTTAGGCTATTTATTGTGAATTTATGTAATTGCAATGAAATTAATTAATAAACAGCAAAATCATATTGGGGTGGCCAGATTACAGGGGTGGCCGTGTTAAGGGGCTGGTTGCAACATGGGGCAGTTGCAACAAGACTAATTCCTCCATTCAGGAATGAGTTAGAGATGATATTCCTACTACACTATATTCTCAATTAGACCCCCTTCAATCTGAGAGAAATCAGCTATAATTGACCATTCCCTCTATATAAAACTCATTGTTAGGTAAAAAAAAAATTAATGTTCACAAAATGTCTTATAATGTCTAATTGATTTCTGTGAAACATCATTCATTTGTATAATTTAAATCACTGTTTTCTTAGATTTAAATAGGGATCCCCTTCAGATTTGATCTCCCATCAATTCTGCCCGAATAATGGTTTACAAGAGTTCACAAAAAAAGCAGCACATGGTTTCGCAGGAATGCAGGAGTCATTAATCTGGGTTTAAACTGAAGTCATTCAGTTCAGTTTTGCATACATGAACAAAGAAGCAGATTTACTGAAAAAAGATAAAAGTCACGCAGAGATATGCATGTTTTCATTCACACACTGAAAAAATAAATTATTCAGGCGATTCCTTGGATTTACAATTTTTTTTTGTTAGGTGAGGTGGTTGTAAACAATTTATTTGGGCTGAATTTAAACAAACAAACTCAAGTTGAACATGACTAAATTTAATTTGTGTCAATTCGACATAGCCTAAATTGATGCAACAATTTTGGGAGCATAATTTGTTTCAGTGTGGATGTTATGCTTTTGAATTATATAATTGGACACTGATCTCTGCTCTAATAAAACGTTTGAAGTTGAAAAGTTTAATGAAGTGACATTTAGTATAGTTTGAAGCTATATTGACTGGGTTTTGGTACACAAAAATGTGTAATGAGCTGCCAGTATCTATTACCTCTTATAATACACCCAGTTGACGGACCAGAGATCAAGGTGCCACAATGCTATTTGAATATTGTTGAATTTATATTACTAATTTTTCTTAGGTTTAATGTTTTATTTTCTGTTATGTTTTAGATATTTCTGTTCATTTTAAAGATAGTAGTTTTTTGTTAGACTTTTAACTGGCTATATATTATTTTTTTATTTATTATTTACGTTTATTTAGTTATTTACTGCAATTTAAACTGTATTCGAAAGTTTTCATTCGTAAGAAGCTTCAAATACTTTTAATTCAGATAACATTTTTTCACATACTTTATATTCATTATAACATATACGTCGTGTTTTCATTTTCTTTTAATTATGACTTTCCGTTTCTTTTCCAAAAACCGAATCTAAATTAGCTCGATATGAACCTCTGCAGTTTAGTGCACTTTGGTGAATGATTTTGGATTATGACCATACATAATTAAAGTCATTAAAGCACATTTAATTTAACAAGTGCTGACGATGAAAACACAAGTTAAAACGAGATTCAAACAAATATAACAAGAGGAAAATTTAAATTTTTATTTCCAGTAGTAAGACAAGTAACTGATTCATAATCTCATAAATACATACAAATCGACTCATCGGGGGAATATAAAAGTTTTTTTTTTCTTTTCTTTAAGTCAGTCATGAGCATTCATCATTCTCCAGCATCAAGAAGAGAAAAGTACAGAGTGAAGACCACGAGCTGCTACAGTATTCCTCGGCCACTCTCAGCCTCTCGATCCGGTCGGGACAGAGATTATTCCCCGGTAATGGGACTCTGGAGTTCGCGCGCGCGTCCATCAGCTTGAAGTGCGCGTCCGCGGGCGCGCTCCTGCACACACCGGCTCTAACCAGCGCTCTCGAGTCGCGACAAACTCTCCTCTGCTTTGTCAGCGAGTGGCCGATCTGTTTCCAGTATAATTTGGTATTGGATGCGTACTGTTGACAAGTGGTGGGCTTCGCGACATATTTACAGCCGAAGGTCTCCTCTCCGTTTTTGCAGGTGATTCCCAAAACAAACGCGTCGCCGTCGCGCGCTGCAGACCACGAGCAGCGCGGTCCGTCCTTCAGTGAGAATCTGCCTTTCAGAGAGCCGTCAGTGCGCTGAGCTCTTCCCCTCCTCTTCCCGTCTGTCTGTGCTTTTCTGTCTTTGTTTCTCAGGCTGCTCACCTGCACGAGCTGCTGCAGGACACAGGCGAACACCAGAAACACAGCGATGCCTGTCGCGCGCATCATGGCTGCATTGGAAATACTCTCAAACTACTGCGGCGTGAATCTGAGGTGACATTTGGTTTACTGCAGTAAATCAACCAGTGTGGTTTAACAATGAGCGACAGCTCTGAAAGCTTTGGTTTTGCACCTGAAGTTTCTGTGTGCGCCATTTATAGAGCATCTCGCGCACGCGCCTCCCTCTCATCTTTCCACATTCTTGTTCTGGGATATTCATTAATTTGGCAAGTGGTGGCTTGGTAAGGCATGCAGCTTGTGGGGTTTCTGAATTAGGCTATAACTGATCAGCATTACACAAGCGGTAGCTGCAAACATGAACTATTACACCAAAATAACTGACAATTTTACGTTTACAAACTTTGGTAAAGTTTCCCAGTGTTGGATTGCAGCTGGAAGGGCATCCGCTGCATAAAACATATGCTGGATAAGTTGGCGGTTCATTCAGCTGTGGTGACCCCAGATTAATAAAGGGACTAAGAAAAACAAAAGTTCAGCAGCAGAACCACGCCCCGCTTTCCCTTCTTAATAATAATAATAAAAATACAATTTTTATTTATATAGCACCTTTCACCTTTATATAGGACACTTTACAAGGAATGTGACAAAAAGATAAACTGCTGCTGCGCTGTTGGTCATGGGGGAGTGGAGAGTATGAGACTGATTACAGTGAAGCTCCAGGGACAGATGAGTCTTCGCTGAGGCCAGCTTCCAGCCTCCACTGCTGAAACTGCAGCTCTGCACAAGACTTTTGGCCAGTGGAGAAATTAAAATGGTCGTGCCGAACTGAGTCTGGTTCTCTCAAGGTTTTTTTTTTCTTCACTCTCCTATTGGTGTTTTTTTTCCCTCTCCGCTGTCGCCACTGGCTTGCGTGGTTCAGGATCTGAAAAGCTACTCATCGATAAATTTGCTCTTCAGTGTTTGGACTCTCAATAATGACTTCAAATCACACTGAACTGAGCTAAACTGAACTGAACTTAAACACTAAAAACTGAACTACACTGTTCCAGTTTCTATGACCATTTATGTGAAGTTGCTTTGACACAATCTACATTGTAAAAGCGCATAGATATATACACTAGATATCGCATAGGGACCCTGAGCATGCGTCAATAGTGCCACCACATTGGTACAGTGCTCCCAGGACAAATGTCATTCAACCGCACTAGTCAAGACAGTGTTATTACGTGAAGATGCGGGACTTTAGCACTGTCTACGTGTAGTAACGAGCAAACAAAGAAAACAAAGCACAAAGGCAGAACATTTCATAGGTAATATTAAGTTTTTTTCTGTTTTTGTATGTTCTGAACTTTGGTGCTAATCAGGTAACGTTATTGATGATAACAGTCACTTATTGCATTCACCATACGGCAAAGCAGCTACAACTCGAACTAAACACTCGGCTTATGCTAGTTTTGTTGAATAAAATCAGCAAACAATGCAAAAGAAATATGACAACGAGATGCTGCGCTGTCAGAAACTTGTATTATTGTCGGCTAACGTTAGTGAAAGAGTCGTTCGGGGCATTCATTCACAAACGAATCGCTCCCTCCGTCAGTATGAGAAGTGAAAGCAGGAGAGGAGCTGTGTTTCAGGACATGGATTAGATCAAATTTAACAGGGAGGGTGAATAGTACATTTCTGTACACACAAACACAAGCTTTTTGTCAGGAATGTCCGTGCGTTCACTGATCCATCAATGTAGAGAAGTGAGAAGTTAGAAAAAAAATTACATACTAACATCCAGGAAAACTCCCGATCATAGATATATGTCTATATGTGTATATCTGTGGCTTTGGATGGCCACAGTCCTCCACTGTACATTGGTCCCGCATTCATTTCAAAGGAGCGCTACCCTGTAGCAAGATGGCGGCGCTATTGACGCATTCCGACCAATAGTCAACAATACACCAGGCGACATCTAATGTATATATCTATGGTAAAAGCGCTATACAAATAAAGCTGAATTGAATTGAATAAACAAACATACATGAAGTCAAATATAACAAACTGGAATTACACAAACAAGACCTAGGAGACAAATGAGCAGAGTGGAGGTGGATCAGATAAAGTAGTCAGTTTGGCAGATCAGAAGCGAAGCATTCAGAAAATAAGTGAGTCTTAAGGATTTGAATTCAGAGATATTAGCAGAGCGGAGTGAGTGTGGTGGATAGTTCCAGAGTTTGGGTGCAATAAGACTAAATGATCTGCCCCACATTGAAGAGAGGCGGTACTGAGGGAGAGCGAGAAGGCCAGAGTCAGCGGAACGTAATGATGAGTGGAGGTCGTACAAGATTGGGGTTATGTGAGCAGAATGTTTGGTAGGTGACTCTTAACCAATCACCTACTCCCTAAAAACTTATTTAAGGCAGACCAGCCCTCTACCACTGTTCTTCTCGTTCTCTGGAACCCACGCTCCCTTCGTCCATTTCCTTGCTTCCTATTCACAATTCCCTCTCTTCCCTCCTAGGTTGAATCAGGGGGTCCAAACACTCTACCAAAATATTACAGAGACGGTATCCCCACTCTGAGTCTCTGGATGCCCGATCAACCAAACTACCTACCTGTTCACTGTTTATCTTCTTTCTTCCCTTCCCCTTCATCCCTCTGTTTCCATTCTATCCCTTACATCCCTACAATAAAACCAAGCTGAAAGTGTGGCGCTGGTGAATGTTTAATGTAAACCTATAGGCCTTCTATATGCAGGGTAGGATTAACCATTGGGCCTTATGGGTAGGGCCAGACGGAATCCGCGGACGTTTTTTGCCATTTCTGTGGAGAATTTTAGTAAAAGTCAGCGGATTTCTGCAGAAAATCTGGAATTCTGTGCGTGCAGACTCTGGGTGGGCTTACTTATGGGCGCAGGCCCAGGGGCCCGTGTGCACTTGGGGCCACCGTGAGGGAAGGAAAACAAGCCAATTTCAGAGTGTCTTTTTAGGCTAAGTGTAACTAGCACACCTTGTTGAAATGAGCTTTTCACAGTTTACGCCCATCACTGCCTGATTAACAGAGACAACATGAGTAAAGAGCGAATTAGAGTTACAGTGTGAGTGGAGTATCACGTTAAGCGCACAGCACAACATCTTTTGACGCGATCGATCATTTTACATTTACATTTAGTCATTTAGCAGACGCTTTTATCCAAAGCGACTTACAAATGAGGACAAGGAAGCAATTTACACAACTAAGAGCAACAATGAATAAGTGCTATAGGCAAGTTTCAGGTCTGTAAAGTCTAAGAAGGGAAGTATTAGTATTAGTATTTTTTTTTTTGTACAGTTAGTGTGATATTCAAAGAGGCAATTGCAGATTAGGAAGTGAAGTGGAGACTAAATAGTTGAGTTTTTAGTCGTTTCGTGAAAACAGCGAGTGACTCTGCCGTTCTGATGCAGTTAGGGAGTTCATTCCACCAACTGGGCAGATTGAGCGCGAGTGTTCGCGAAAGTGATTTCTTCCCCCTTTGGGATGGAACCACGAGGCGACGTTCATTCACAGAACGCAAGTTTCTGGAGGGCACATAGATCTGCAGAAGTGAGAGCAGATAAGAAGGAGCAAGGCCAGAGGTCACTTTGTAGGCAAACATCAGAGCTTTGAATTTGATGCGAGCAGCAACTGGCAGCCAGTGCAAACGGACTAGCAGCGGAGTGACATGTGCTCGTTTAGGTTCATTGAAGACCACTCGTGCTGCTGCATTCTGGAGCAGTTGAAGAGGCTTGATAGAGTTAGCTGGTCATCAACCAAGGGTTCAAATCCACCATCTGCTGAACTCATGCTACTTTTGCTCTCCTCATTACTGTACACATCAGATTGGGGAAATATTTAATTTTAATATAAAAAATGTAAAAAAAAAAATAATGCAAATGTGATATAAAGTCACAAGTGCGTCATGGGTTTATTTAATAATGTTTAACGTGAGCCTATTTCATATGTGTAACAGCCTCTAAATAGTGATTATATTCTATAATTATTTTCCACCTGGTGATAAATGTTACAACATTAGGTTTAGAATCAAGTTGATCTATGCTGATTGCCTACTTTTCATCATGAGGAGAGTCGAGAAAATACAGGGAGAGGAGGAGAGAGACAGTAAATCATTAATAAGTGTGTGTATTATGAAAGACTCAGATTCACAGAACTAGATTGGAGAGGCATTGTGTTTTATATGCCACGCCAATAATATCCTTTATAAGTTTATAAAAGTTATACATTAAAATACCCTTTAAAAATTATATATATATATATATATATATATATATATATATATATATATATATATATATATATATATTAGTACTATAATGTATATAGTATTGTTTCAGTAAACTTGAACAAGTGCACTAAAAAAACAGTAATTTTCACTAATTTTATAAGTTTTTTTTTCAATGCTTTGAAAATTAAGTTAAATCTTCGTAGACACTATGTATATAGTCGTTTATTTAAATATGTGGGCAACAAATTAAAAATTCTTTCTATTTAAAAACTATTATCTTATTCTTTTTTGTATTTAATTCAACTATAGGGGTGCGGCCGGGTAGGGGGCCTTACAAGACAATGTGCCCAGGGGCCCCTGAGTTCTTAATTCAGGCCTGACTATATGGTAAGGTAAAACACTGAACCAATGACCAAAAACAGGATTTTTAAAAATACAAACTGCAGTAAAACAAAGGTACAAAAGCTGTAGCTGGGGTGGTGGTGTCTTTTCAAAAGGTGGATGCTTGTACTTTTTAGGAACTAATGTGTAGGCCTATCTTTAAGGTAAAAATATGACCTCGACACCTACTACTTCACAGTCTATCTGTGCAACCCTTTATCATTTCAGAAAGGTACTGCTCCAGTGCCAGCTTTAATACCTTTACCATGTAGACTTCCCATGAAATGGTCCTCTCTGTGTTACTGTTCTTTCACCATTGTTAACAGCTCATTTGTGACTATTTAGATAAGACCTGAAAGCCTTCAGCTCAACATTAATCTGACATGCTCGAAAATGGTTGACGAATCGAGTCTTGATTTCGTGAACAAATGGACCGCCTCTTTCAAGAATCGATTAGACCAGAGATGCCCAAACTAGGACCCGTGGGCCAAAGTTGGCTCATGGTAACCTTTGATTTGTCCCACCATCCCGTCTGAGAATGGTTTAGAGACTGTAATTTCAAATTTAAAGTAATCATTTATTTGTTTATTTTATTGTTAGTCTACGAAAAAGGCTGAAATTAAGATTTTCAATTGAAATGGTGTAAATGAATCAGATTTTGTTTAAAATGTACATGCGACGGATAGTGGATAATGCAGATTCTTTGGTCAGAAGGCAGATTCTGCTAAGACTAGTGTATTCTCCAACATAGGCTCATTATAAAAATATAGCCTTATATACGTTTCTGGAGATCGCAAATTATGAATTATTATATGTAGCCAAATACACGTATGGCTGAATTTAATTTTTAAAAGGAACACTATGGGGCGGTATGATGCAGTTCCTTTACCAGCTGACCGATTACCTCTGTATGGATGGCTTTCCGGCTGATACCCGTTTGTCCAGTAGCTTGCCATGTACGTCGGCGGACGTAGAGAGGAGTTGACCAAAATAACGAAGTTCGACTCAAGTGAAGAACGGTTTCAGAAAGCAGGAAAGACAAAAACAGAAGCCAAAAAAAAAAAAAAAAAAAACAAGTAAATAACAGGGTGAGAATGTGGTAAAATCTGAAAACGTGGGAAAAATCAAACAAGGGCTTTTCTTTTTCTGGATTGCTTTTGAAAATTGTTGGTTGGGTTTAGGGAAGTGGATGGGCGCTGGTCAATCAATACAATTGGTTGGGTTTAGGGAGGGTCTGGGTCAGACCTTTAGTCTAAGGAGGGTTGGTCAGTTCATTGGTCAATCAGTCAACAGACACGAATGGCACTCATGAGAGAAATTTGAGATGTCAAAAAGCATACAAGGCAACCTCTGGTGGATTCGTGAAAACAAAAACGGCAAAAGATGTACCTCCTGGGAGGTATTTGGTGCTCTCCAGAAATGTATATAGAGGTATGTTTTCAGAACGAGCCTGAGTTGGGTTTCAGCATTAATCTCCACTGCGTTATAAATGTGATTATGTTTTGTAGTTTAGTTTGGTATGTGCATCCTCAATGACATTTGGTTTTTGGCCCTTTATAGGAAATAGTTTGGGCATCCCTGGATTAGACTGATGAACTATTTAACTTGTCACTGAAAACTAGAGTAGCTGAAATTATGATTAAACCAATTTAATGAAAACACCAGAAGAAGGGAAAGGAATTCTGCTGACTTGTAAGCTTTTAGAAACTATTTATCTTTTCTGTGCACTCTTTCATAAAAATGTAGGCTATTAGTTAAATAAATATTGCACAAGAACACTTAGTCTAGTTTTAAACAAAGGCATATTCTTACTACTGTAAAACCATAATATATATAATAACAAAAACTCTTTATTTTTGATCATTTTGATTATTATTCTGTACATTTTCTGTATACAAAATAAAAACAAACTTAAAACAAAAATCATTCTCATTATTGGGTTGCAGCTAGAAGGGCATCTGCTGTGTAAAAATATGCTGGATAAGTGGGTGGTTCATTCTGCTGTGGCAACCCCTGATTAATAAAGGGACTAAGCCGAAAAAAAAAATCACAAACCAGTAAGTGAAAGAGATCTCGACCTTTCTGCGGTTCTATTTAACACAACAGCGCCTCCTGCCGTAACATTCAGAAATCTCCTCCACACAAAAATCAAGGATGAACATTTATTTATAGCACACACTCAGAAAAACAACAACATGTATGCATTTGAGTATCATCTACACACTTTAAAATGTAGTAAACACATCGACAGCATGTTAAGTGATTTTACAGCTTTGAGAAATCCTAACGTATAAATACACAACAGGAAAGATGAATATACAGTACATATAGCCGATTTAGAGAACAAAACATGCTCAACAGATGATGGCTAATTAGTCATGTTTTCTGCTGTATTCTGATAACATTTGATTCTGTACAAAGATATAAAATATATAGCAGGGAGTGATTTCGCCAATTCCTGTCAGACTTATCACTAGGTCCAGACGGAATCTGTGTGTGCAGAAACTTGCAGATTTCCGCAGATATTACGCCCATCAAGTCTATTTATTTACTAGCGTAAATGTGTGTAAATTTATTCAGTTTTTAAATAACTTTTTTGTAATATTATTGACATGAAAATGTTCATTTGATTTATTTACAATACAGTTTGAAATGTAATATTTTTTGCCTTTTAGTAGATATATTGTATGAGACACTTGCTTTATCATCCAAATAAGTGGATCTAATTGGATTTGCATTGTAAACATTAAATAAAAGATTTAAGATCTTTCTTATTTTACGTTTTTAGTTATGATACTTCCAAAAATATTCTGCAGATTATTTTTTGTTAAACCTTCACACAAATAGCAAAAAATGTCCGCAGATTCTGTCTGGCCCTGCTTATCACACACACCTTCTTATTAGTCTTCTTCAGTCCAAGTTGTCTGATATTTGGAGTCGTCCTGAATAGCATTTGTTGCCTGCAGGGATTGTGAGTAACTGGAATAGTGTACAAAGAGGACACATTTTCAGATACAGCCTTCAAATTCACATGAACACACATTATTACATGAATTTTCACGTATTTAATCATCTCAAACTGGACTTAAACTATTTTTTTCTTTGTTTAATGTGCACACTACGTAATGTTTAATGTGTGTTTAAACTACGTATTCAAAATCAGCTGAAACAACAAAATAGTTGAGGGTTTTTTGAGATAACTTTGTTGTTTTATGTCCAATCAACTTAAAATTGACTAAATCGATTAATTTAATCGATTTGCGTTGAGATGACACGAAGGAATTGTGTGGAAACCTGCATTTATTCACAGTAAGTGTACAATTACAGACAACACTTTAAAATAATGCAGTGTTCCACACATCTCCATGTTGCCCCTACACAAATCGATTAAGCGAACTTAATCGTTTTTACAAATTTAAGTAGACTGAACTTAAAACAATTCAGTTGTGCCAAAAAAACCTCAAGAACTGTGTCGTTTCAACTCATTTTAAACAAGTAGTTTGATCAAAGTAGCATTTTTGAGACAATTAAAAGCAGTGCATGAAGTAAGCAACAAATAAAGTGGATCAAAAGAGTCAAGAATGGGTGTTGTTCAATATCTTCAGGCCAGCTTTAATGAAAATGTGTGTTAACAACTATGTGTGTGTGTGTGAAACTCCTACCTTGCTCTTAGCTTCTGAACAGCCCTATGACGAAGGAGCATGCACTATGTAAGGAGCGCCAGCAATAGTCCTGAGCAAGTCTGTTGGCTTCACTCAAGGGCACCTGCGTAGTCGGCACGGGCTCAGTTGGTCTGGGTGTAACTTTCTTCGGTGGGTAGACTTTGATAACTTTGTATGGACTTGGCCTGGCTGGAGCAGTTCTTAACGGCTGTGGCCTAGTAGGCTTTGGCATGGGTTTCTGTGCTGGTCTCATCGGCTCGGGTCGGTCTCTTGGCACGGCATCTGCTGAGGATGAAGTGGTGAAGACCATCTGAGCATCGTCGGTGGCTCTCTTGCACATTAAAGGCTTATAGACGCGCTGGCCCTGGCAAGCGTTGGGCAGCTTGCGGAGGCTCCACATGATCTGCCTGTAGTAATGCACTGGGTTGCCATTGTACGAGCGACAGACTTTGGGTCTACCCTGGTATTCGCACCAGTAGGAGCGTTCGTCCCCCTGGCAGGTGATGCGCAGCTTGGTCAGATCCCCCGATCCGGTCACGCTCATGTAGCATTCATCTTTAGTGCCTTTCGTAAGAAATTCGATCACATCTTGCCACTGAGCGAGAGCTGCTCGGAGGCAGCAGATCAGCAAAAGTGTGCTTGAGATTGTCCACATGTTGAGGTGCTGACTTCTGAGGCGTCGGAGTCCTCTATTTAAGGGCTTTGGTTAAAAAAAAAGTGCCACATGTGTGCTCCTTGTGAAGGTGGGGGGGACTCTGAGTGTGTTTGGGGATGAAATGAGCACACATGTAACCAATTGAGACAAACGCTCAGACCAAGTCAGAGTGCCCCCTTTACACGCCCAATGTGGAACTTTTCTTTGGCATTTTGTTGAGTAATTCGCAGTACACCACAGCTATATTAGTTTTCCAGTCACTGTTTGTGTTTATGATGTTCGGAAACAATCTGTCCATAGCCTGCATCGAGAAAACTTCTCTGGGTTTTGCGGGTACTTTAAAAAGAAGTGTTTAGTGGGCTTTGTCTGCCAACTTAAAATATCATATCGGTTTAGGCAGTCGAGTTGGTGCAGTTGTGATAAGATTCTTTCACTAAACTATTAAAAACAGTCCCATCTCACAATACAAAAGGGCAAGTTCACAATGAGCTTTACCTACTCTCGCTGACATGACCAACTGAGGCTTTAGTGTACGTTTTCATTTTAAAGAGCCTCTATTATGGGTTTTTGAAAATTACCACCCATGCATTGTGTAACACAGCACTAACCCTGCTGAAAAACCAGCTTAAACCAGCCTATGCTGGTTGGCTGGATTTAGTTGGTCAACCAGGCTGGTTTTAGTGGGGTTTTGGCCATTTCCAGGCTAGTTTCAGCCATTTCCAGCCTGGTGTTAGCTGGTCAGGCTGGGAGATGATCAGCTAAAACCAGCTTGGTCAAGCTGGTTTAGACTGATCCTTTTCCAGCCAGACCAGCAAAGTCTATAAGGTGTCAAAGATTGTCAAACAGCTAGCAAACCCCACACCTAAACCCTTACCTAAACCCAGCCATTAAAGGGAGATATATCCAGCTGCAGGCCCGCAGCACACATGTTTTAGGCACACACAATCTAGGACACACGATTTAGGCAAACCATATATGGTCGCCACCTATTGAATTTCACAAGTATGGTTTCCCATTTCAGTCATTATTATTATATCGTTACGATCATTTTAACATCTCTGCAGTTTCTGAACTCAAATTATGTAAATAAAAATAATTGGTTAAATACAATTATGACTTTATTCATGTTTCCACAAACACAAAGCAACCATAGACCGTCTAATTGTTGGATTAAGTGTAATAAATTAATTCAAGATCTTAATATTATAATATTATAATGTAAAATATAAAAAGCAAACAATAATATGTCACTTTAAAATAAATTAGCCTACTATAGTTAATCATTTAAACAATATATATATATATATATATATATATATATATATATATATATATATATATATATATATAGTTATAAACTGATTATCTTAACTGATTATCTGATTATAATAAGTTTATATATAAACTACTATCTTTTACCAAACTGTCACAGCTGTTAGTTATATATATATATATATATATATATATATATATATATATATATATATATATATATATATATATATATATATATATATATATATATATATACTTATTATTTTTTAATTATTAATAGTTAATTTGTTCCTATGGCTAAATTTTAGTTTAAAAACAATTTATTGCTTACTATAAATTACTACAGTATTAAATGTGGGAAATCATTAATTAAAAGATTATTTGAAAGTTAAGCAAATAAATAAACACTATTAAATCGCTTGAGTAAAATAATATAGTGTTATACATTTGTTACATGTAAAAACATTTTTTATTACATATAATGTATTATTGCCTATATTAACTTGCTATTATTTCCTTCATCAAAAATTAATGCATTATATAAACTAAACCTGTCCAAATTAGATCGTTCAGCAAGGCTAGCAAACGAGTATTTGCTATATTATTGTCAGATAATAATGACTGATCAGGCTGATCTGGCAATCGGAAACAATGCTCCCCATTCGGCCGTCTCGATTGCAATATTTGTGAAATAAAGTAAACACTATTGCTTATTGTGTACAATATTTATTAACCACATTTATCAAAATATATCAATGACGATGTTCAAAAAGACGTTAATAACATTAACATCCGTCGTAACCATATATGGTTTGCCTAGATTGTGTGTCCTAGATTGTGTGTGCCTAAAATGTGTGTGGTTCTGCGGGCCTGCAGCTAGATATTATTGATTAAAGGGCACATAGTTTACCCTTTTTTATGATTCAAGATTAATAATATGGGTCTTCTGAGTATCGGTTTGACTCACACGCTGAAAATGGCGGACGTGCAACAAGAAACTGAGGATATGATCGTGACGCAAGGCTGTCAATCAATATTGGTGGGCGGGGGGACCGCACTCCTACGTAAAGTTGCGGTCGGTCTGAAAACCGCTCCAATTGGTCCACCGTTTTTTTGTTGTCAAATTGGAAAAAAAAAAAGGACTGGGTGTGTTTAAATCACCCCAATATGACGGTCTATACACTATACTTGCACACATGTCTGTCCAAACAGCTTGAAAAGTAGATTTTTCACCATAGGTGCCCTTTAATATTTTTTTAAAGGAAAAGTAAAAGTTACCCCATAAATTAACCTTGATTTTGCAATACTTTTTTTCTCGTTTGTTGAGCTGTAATTTATGGGACTTAAACCTGAGTGCTGTGCATCACTGATACAACATCGTACAACATCAGAAAAGTTGTGTATATGGAGATAGATCACTGAGGGATTGTGTTCGATTACAAATTAGATTACAAAGTTGTTTTGTATTTTTCTTTTTGGTGTTTTGCATAGAACTGCACATAAATGATCCTTTATTCGTCAATAACACATACCTGCCAACATTTGCCTCTGAACATCCTGGAGACCGGATTTTATTTAAATTACGTGAGTTTTTCCGGGAGAAATAACGAAACAGGAGTGTTGGCAGGTATGCAATAACATGTCTCTGTAAATATCATTAGTTTCCCAGTGGAGTTCATTTTACCTACAAACTGCAGTCAAATGGATGTTAACATCCGTATTTGCAGGTTCACAATGAATTTTGACTAAGTCATCAAGGTATTCAAACTTGGGTGCTCTGTCCTGAAACACACACATGAATGCACTTTAGATTGAAAACAGATGAGCAATAAACTAATCAATCTTTGTTTTCAGTGTAACCCAAAAATGTAAACATGTAAAAATATTCAATTCAATTCAGTTCAATTCAGCTTTATTTGTATAGCGCTTTTACAATGTAGATTGTGTCAAAGCAGCTTCACATAAATGGTCATAGTAACTGGAACAGTGTGGTTCAGGTTTTAGTGTTTAAGTTCAGTTCAGTTCAGTTTAGCTCAGTTCAGTGTGATTTAATCATTACTGAGAGTTCAAACACTGAAGAGCAAATTCATCGATGCGTAGCTCTACCAATCCTGAACCATGCGAGGCAGTGGCGACAGCGGAGAGGGAAAAAAAACTTCACCTGATGGGAGTGAAGAAAAAAAACCTTGAGAGAACCAGACTAATAATAGGAATAATAGGCCCGACTTCAAAGAATCAAATGCAGGTTTTCAGCTGTTTCTCTGGTTTTACATGGAGTTTATCTGCAGTTTCAGAGTGTTGCTGGCATGTCTAGCACAATGGTTAATTTCTATTATATTGAAAAATAGTTGGGCGACATGGTGGCTCAGTGATTAGCACTGTCGCCTCACAGCAAGAAGGTTGCTGGTTTGAGTCCTGACTGGGCTAGTTGGTGTTTCTGTGTGGAGTTTGCATGTTCTCCCCGTGTTGGTGAGAGTTTCCTCCGGGTACATGCGCTATAAGTGATTTGGATGAGCTAAACTGGCTGTAGTGTATGAGTGTGTGTGTGTGTGTGTACGTGTTTTTGTGACATATCAGGACACAAATCTGTATAATGACATAGGTATGACACAGGTATTACAAAAACGAGGTGAAATATGAGGACATTTTTGACGTCCTTATTTCTCAAAATGCTTATAAATCCTACAGAATGAGTTTAATCATGGAGTAAAGCTGCACACCGTCTCCTTTGATGGTTGGGTTTAAGGGGAGGGTGGGGTGAGGGCAATACAATATACAGTTTGGACAGTATAAAATTAATGAAAACCTATGTAATGTCCCCACTTTTCACAAAAACAAACGTGTATGTGGGTGTGCGTGTGTATGTGTGTGTGAATGTGAGTATATGGGTGTTTCCAAGTACTGGGTTGCGAATGGAAGGGCAACCGCTGTGTAAAACCTGCTGAAATAGTTGGCGGTTCATTCAGCTGTGGTGACCCCTGATAAATCAGATACTAAGCCGAAGAAAAATGATTCAATGAATGAAAAATAGTTAACATCTTGGACAAAAAGGTATAGAGGGGTTTTGTGACTAGGGGTCCAAATTGAGAGCAGATATCAGAAATGTTGGGCAAAAGTCCTCCATCTATTATTTAAAATAGTTCACTTAATTCTCTAGATATATTACTCACTTTTCAATTCTCTGAAGCAGCATTTAGCAAAATCTGACAGTTTTATATGGTATTATTTTGAGGGAAAAGCCCTCTTCACAGCAAAAACATCTCTGAAAATCAAATCCAGTGCACCAATTATGACCATTTATAAAAGAAAAACTGTGAAATAGTTTCAGACGTTGGTTTTGTGCTTTCACAACACAGCAAGCTATATTGAGAAGCCCTCTGTTTACAAACAGAACCATTTCCTTTCTTTTCACAAAACAATCCCCGTCCTTTATTCTTGTAACCGATCTTATTATAACTCAATTAGAATGCTATGCACAGTGGCTGAATTAGGAATTTACTACACCAGAGAAATGTTATTTTCATCTGAAATTTTATTCACAATATTTTACAGTTTTAGCCAGCCTAACCACACGGATTGAAAAAACCAATGGCAGTGACGACCAGGCCCACCACAACTAAACATCTTGAGCAAGCTTGAACACTAAGTATGCGCATGCTACCCGTGGTATGGCAAAAACAGTGAGACTGTGAGGTGAAGGGACTTTTCTAGAAAAGAAATCAAGTACAACATTTTACCTGAGGCCCTAATAACACTGTCATATACAAAATGAGTGAAGGATCTGAGCAAAAAACATGTAGCACCTGACGTTATGTCTCTAAACAGCTGAAATATTTGGCGGAAACAATAGTCCATGACTATGACAGCGTTAAACAGGCTCTGTAAAAGTGGTTGTAAATGGGCTCTCGTACAAGCAAATGTCTTTTAGGTACATTCACTCCTTTAAAGTCGACTAAAGACGTCAACAAGCATTGTTGTATCACGTAAACAAAAAGCCCTAAAACCTGAGAGCTACGATGAAACCAGATTTGGTGTCAAAAAGCAATTCAACAGTGTGTTTAGTGCAGTCAACGAAATAAAGAACCGAGATAGGGGTGTGCAATGTTAAAACAAACATGTTTACGCTGGTGTTTTGAATAGTTTAGCTTTGTTCAGGATACTAAAACTGCCTGTAGGTGGTGACAATTCCCTGTCATTAGGAGTGATTCATTGGCTGTATCCAAAATTGCATACCTCCCTACAGGTAGGCCAAAAACAGCACAACGAAATTCTCAATATGGCGAATATAGTACGTCAAGATTATATTTATATTGCCTATACATACTTTATTAGCAGTCACAAAGTACTTCATCAAAATAATTAGCCACTCTAGAAGAGCATGTGATTTTGGATGCAGTAACTGGTTCATTCATTCAAGTGATTCATTCAAAAATTATGATTCATTCAGAAACAAAGCTAGTGACTGTCATTAATCCCTGACTTAATTATCTCAAAAATGTATTAATTTAGAAACTAAACACTGCATTATTGCTGCAAATATGGTTTAGCTTGAAACTGTTTTTATTGGCGAAAACTAAAAAGCGGACAATATTGTGTGTAAAATGTAACTCAATATCAACTTTAAAAGAAAATTGTTAAACAAAATCAGTATTTGCAATCATGCTGATGTGCTTATATTCAGGAAATGGCACTCTTGTGTAATATTGCCAATAACAAACATAAAAAATGCACCAATTTATTTTGATTTCATAACTTGAGTTCTATTCGAATGACACTATAATTTATCAAGGATTCAGTCTCAGATGAAATTCTCAATATGGCGAATTTAGTACATCAAGATTACATTTAAATGGCCAATAACATCCTTTATTAGCAGTCGCAAAGAACAGCATGTGATTTTGGATGCAGTAACTGGTTCATTCATTCAAGTGATTCATTCAAAAATGATGATTCATTCAAAACAAAGCTAGTGACTGTCATTAATGAATCACAGACTTAACGAATCACTGACTTAATTCGTTTAGCAACTAAACACTGCATTATTGCTGCAAATATGGTTTAGTTGGGAACTGTTTTCATTGGCGAAACTGAAAAACTAACAATATTGTATGTAGAATGTAACTCAATATCAACTTTAAAAGAAAAATTGTAAACAAAATCAGTAGCAGTCGCAAAGAACAGCATGTGATTTTGGATGCAGTCACTGATTCATTTATTCAAGTGATTCATTCAGAAACAAAGCTAGTGACTGTCATTAATGAATCCTTGACATAATCATTTCAAAAACAGATTCATGTAGAAACTAAACACTGCATTGTTGCTGCAAATATGGTTTAGCTTGAAACTGTTTTTATTGGCAGAACTGAAAATGGGACAATTTTATGTGTAAAACGTAACTTAATATCAACTTTAAAAGAAAAATTGTTAAACAAAACCAGTATCTGCAATCATGCTGAAGTGCTTATATTCAGGAAACGGCACTCTTGTGTAATATTGCCAATAACAAACATCAAAAATACACCAATTTATTTTGATTTCATTACTTAAATTCTATTTAATCGACACTATAATTCATCATGGATTCAAAGACTCTGGAGTCTCAATACGTATTTAAGTATTATTAATTCCTGTCTGTGTTTTTAACTTGGTTTATATTTTATAATTAACTATATTTTTATATAATTTAAAAATTACAAAAGCTTATTTATTATGTTATTATGTTGATTTCTGATGTATTTTGTTGTTCTTGCTGGATGTTGGTGCAATGTAATTTCGTTCTGCATTGATGTTTTGAAAGACATAATTAAAGGAAACTGAACTGAAACTGATTCTCATAACGTGTTTCTGCTTTGTTTAGTTACAATATTAGTGCCAACGTCATAGTTAAAACCACAATTCCGGTATTATAATATATACTGTAATAAATATCGCACACCCCTAAAGCGGAACATCATTAACAGCACTTGTATCCTCAGAACAACTACGCACATACTGTTACCAAGATCCTCCTAACGCCGTATTAACCATAAATGCTCAAGAGTACAAAAATGAGCATAATCAGATATGCTCATTGAAGCATTACCCAGAAATCAATGTTAAATGTACTTTAGTGATTTATAGGTGAAATTAATCCAACACCTGCTCTTGCGACTTGCACCACAAGCTACAAATCTGAAAAAGGCAACAAAGCATTCACCCTTGTAATGGCTTAACAACATTTGTCAGTACTGAACTAGCACTAGCTGCTATGTTTTCCATCTACACTGTTGTTTATGTGTAATATTTGCGGCTCACGGGTGGCTGGCTTGCTCTGTTTCAATAAAAATCCCTTCGGCCTCTCAGTGGACTCGACGTGGACGTGTTCAATTCTCCACAATGTTAAAAAGCACTATAAAAAGGAACGAAAAAATACACAAGAATGCAGCAGTTGAAGCATTGTTATGCCCGTCACACGTGATTTCTCAACGACTGTAAACAAAGACACATGTAGTAGTTAAACAGCCATATACTGTGAAGCCTCTCTGACTGTGACAAGAAGTGATGTCAGAGCTCGTTGAGGGACAGTACTAATAATGATTAACGTGCAAAACAGTCAAAAACAACAAGACATTTTAAAGAAAGTCTCGATTGGTGTTATGGAGAAACACAGACAACAGGTCCCAGCTTCAAGTATGTGAGTTTCCTTTTCTTAATGTCGTCAGTCTGAGCTGAGCCTGCTGTTCAACATGGAGAGTCTGTGAACAGAAGAAATCCACAGCTTTAGTTTTGTACAATGAGTACTGTATTGCTATTATCGAATTAATGCAGTGCTTCTCAACCAGGAGTCTCAAGATGCAGAACTTTTTATCCATCCTCACCATTGTTTGACGTTGATTTTGTTCAATGTTTTATTGAATAAGTTCAATGTTAGGGCCTCATATAAGCCAAAAAGATTGCTACAGTATAGCCGTTCAAGCTCATGAAGGCAGAGCATTAAAACTTGCAATAATGTGTCTTATCACAAGTGAGGCAAAAGTTATGTTCTTTAATTCTTTTGGACATTTTTATCAGCTTTTAATTCAGCTAGATGAGTTAGCTTGATCTACATACACTCACCGGCCACTTTATTAGGTACACCTATCCAACTGCTTGTTAACGCAAACTTCTAATCAGCCAACGTTGATGCCAGAAGTCAGAGGAGAATGGCCAGACGGGTACCAGCTGATAGAAAGGCAACAGTAATTCAAATAAGCACTCGTTACAACTGAGGTCTGCAGAAGAGCATCTCTGAACACACAACACATCCAACATTGAGGCAGATGGGCTACAGCAGCAGAAGACCACACCGAGTGCCACTCCTGTCAGCTAAGGCGGAAAACCTGAGGCTACAATTCACACAGGCTCACCAAAATCAGACAATAGAAGATTGGAAAAACGTTGCCTGGTCTGATGAGTCTCGATTTCTGCTGCGACATTTGGATGGTCAGGTCAGAACTTGACATCAACAACATGAAAGCATGGATCCATCCTGCCTTTATCAATGGTTCAGGCTTGTGGTGGTGGTGTATTTGTGTTGGGGATATTTTCATGGCACACTTTGGGCTCATTAGTACTAATTGAGCATTGTGTCAACGCCACAGCCTACCTGAGTATTGTTGCTGACCATGTCCATCCCTTTATGACCACAGTGTACCCATCTTCTGATGGCTTCTTCCAGCAGGATAACACACCATGTCATAAAGCTTGAATCTTCTCAGACTGGTTTCTTGAACATGACAATAAGTTCACTGTACTCAAATGGCCTCCACAGTCACCAGATCTCAATCATCTTTGGGAGCAGCTTTGGGATGTGGTGGAACGGGAGATTCCCATCATGGTTGTGCAGCCAACAAATCTGCAGCAACAGCATGGTGCTATCATGTCAATATGGAGCAAAATCTCTGAGGAATATTTCCAGTAGCTTGTTGAATCTCTGGCAAGAAGGATTAAGGCAGTTCTGAGGGCAAAGTGGGGTCCAACCCGGTACTAGTAAGGTGTACCTAATAAAGTGGCCGGTGAGTGTCTAAGCCCATATAAGCGACAGTTTATTGTTTATTTAAATCAAACTGGACACAATTGTGGCACTGTCATTTTTCTCTCATTTCTAGAAGCTCTAAAAAGTGTTGCTGTTGGCTTTGGGGAAATAAATTCAATCTTTAAATTAACAAAACAGATTAAAATTTGATTAAAATGTTTCATTGTCACATGACAGATCAGTTTACATACTACCTGCTTGCAAAGATAAAAGAAATAAAAGGTGGAAATTTATTAACAGCCATAGCTGCAACTGGTAATTGCTGCAATTGGTAATAACTGAAGTCAATTGAAAGGCTGCACGGTTGGCGCAAAGGGAAGTACGTTTGCCTCACACCAAAAAGATTGCTGGTTCAAGCCTCGGCTGGGTTATTTGGCATTTCTGTGTGGAGTTTGCATGTTCTCCCCATGATCGCGTGGGTTTCCTCCGGGTGTTCCGGTTTCCCCCACATGTCCAAAGACATGTGGTATAGGTGAATTGATAGGCTAAATTGGGCGTAGTGTATGTGTGTGAATGAGTGTGTATGGGTGTTTCCCAGTGATGGGTTGCAGCTAGAAGGCCATCCACTGCATAAAACATGTGCTGGATAAGTTGGCGGTTCATTCCGCTGTGGCAACCCCAAATTAATAAAAGTGCTAAGTCGAAAGGAAAATAAATGAATGATCAAAGGAGGCTTGAAGTGAACTTGAACTGTTTCAAATATGATGGTTATTGCCAATATCAAAACATATACAGCCCTAATTAAAACAACAATTATATTTTCCTGTTATAAAGATCATGGTTATGCATTTTATATGTATTTTTGCAAATCAATAATATATCAAATCACAGGGTTTGTGGAGTACACAGGTTTGAGAAGCACTACTTTAAAGTAAAACAAGGCCAATTGAAGCAACTTACATTCCACAAAGATTCAATTCCAGTGTCCAATATCGCTGCGTGAGTAAAGAAACAAACATTGCAGAATTAAACCTGCTGCGCTGCTTCAAAATGCACAATAAACGGCAAAGAGAGACTCGGATGAGGAGATGTGAGATGGGAGATGAGAGTTTTAGACCAAGGTAAAGAAACAAAACACACAGCGAGCGCTGGCATCTATCTGTTTGCAGAGCTGTCAGGAATGTTTGAAGTCAAACATTGGAAGGATATGGGCCAGTGGTTAGTAATGGACCCTAAAAAACAAATAAATTCACACAAAGCTTTGCAGAATCGTCAGCTGTTATCCAAGTGGAAGATGCAAAAACCAAGCATGCTGTTGGTGCAGTGACAGAAAAGCTCAATCAAAATGAGGTTTGTGTTAATATGGAGGATGGGGAATGTTAAAACACACACAGATGTGTTCAGTTGAATGGGAGGATGCTGGTTAGAGAGAATCAAACCCGCTTGCGCTCATCTTCAGCTCTTGGT
Source organism: Danio rerio (assembly GCF_049306965.1). NCBI lineage: Eukaryota > Metazoa > Chordata > Actinopteri > Cypriniformes > Danionidae > Danio > Danio rerio. Next base: position 51,088,696 of record NC_133189.1, read on the forward strand.
ACCTTTCAGTAGTTAAAAGCAGATGGTGGTCCTGAGAGTCACCAGTCGGCGTGGCGCGGGGGCGCAGAGGCCCGTGGGAAGCGGGTCATAGTGTCATAGGTAGGGATGCTTGAGGCACAAAGGGAAAACTGTCAGACCAACAGTGTACAAATGCAAACGCACACACACATTCTTACAGTAGGTTGACCTCTGTCATCTCTCCATCATCTATAGCACATCATTCCTACAGAGGAGCAGGACGGGGCTTTGAGAATGACACATGTAGCATTATTACACAATAAAGGTGCTGTAAGTGAATTTAGCTCAAAATGACCAATTTGGCATCGTACAATGTCTAATGTGAAACATACGATGGACGATGGCATCGTTGTCGTAGGGAGTAGTGAATTAATTATTTATGAATAATTAATAAGTTCATAACGAATTCATTATCTGTGGCCTACCGTTTCAACTACCTGACCTGCAAGGTGTTTGTTTTACCCATAAGTTACACACAAATTACCACCTGTCATTCACTTTTTATGCATGAATACGCCGAGCTATCTGTGTCGTTATAATGGCGTCGACAAACTTGGTTAGTTTAAAAGGTGCCAACCAACTATTGCGACTTCCTGATGCCTCCTTTCAGTCGCTAGAGAGGCAGTGAGGGTCCTTTGAATTTGTGACGCGCTGGTAGCTTTAGACCAGGGGTCAGCAACCCGCGGCTCTTTAGCGCTGCCCTTGTGGCTCCCTGAAGTTTTTTCAAAAATGTTCAAAAAGTTAAGGAAGGTTAGTATATATTTTTGTTTTAATATGATTTCTATAGGAGGACAAACATTTTTAACGTTTTCAAATGCTGTAAAAGTGTGTAGAATTAATATTTAATTTCAACATTTCTGTCAACGAAGATTTGCGTCATAGCCTGCGACACACGTTTCTATCAGCAGGGCGGGATGCCGGGCAGGTGGCTGTTGTAAACAAACCGGGAGATAATAAAGCATGGAAAACCGTTCACAGATGGCGACTACATGAAGGAGTCATTCATCAACATATTAGAACACCTATTTGCAGACTTCAAAAACAAAACCAAGATAATTCAAAAAATTAAAGATATACCTCTCTCCGCTAAGACAGTGAAGGAAAGGGCTATTAAAATGGCAGGTAACATCACCGATCAGCAAACCAAGGACATTAATTCAGTGCCAGCATACTCAATTGCCTGTGATGTGACCGATATTCAATGCGCTTTTATGCAGGTAATTGAACTCTGATGGGCTGCAAGAAGAAGTGATCAAATTAATATCACTGAAAGACCAGAGGCTGTGCTGAATTGTTTAAATGACAACGAAATAAACACCAACCACCAGATATCAGTGGCTATTTAATCATGAAGGCTCATTATGTATTTGTAGCCAACTTAGTCATTTTTATAGTAGGCTAATATAGCTACTATAGATACAGCATGTGTTTCCTTCATTATAAGGTTTATATAAGGATTTACATTTTTTGCGGCTCCAAACATATTTGTTTTTTGTTTTTTTTTGGTCCAATATGGCTCTTTCAACATTTTGGGTTGCCGACCCCTGCTTTAGACAGACACACTGAGCCCAAGATGTTATAAGGAAAACTTTATGTAAACTTAAAGCATGACAAACAATGCAGCAATTTGTGGGTTGAATACCTGTTTTGTATGGAGCCTATTATTACGTTGGTGTGATGGTTGTTGCGTGTGCCGTTGCGATGCCTGTTTTGCGTTGCTGTTTGCGTGGCTGTTTATATAAAATATATTTTTCAAAAAATTCTACGCATTTATATAAAATATATTCAAATAGAGAACTTGGCTTTAAATTATTGCATTATGTCGCAACGTCAAAGCTTTTTAAACAAATAAATGCCGTCCACAAATACTTGTTTACTGAAAAAAAAAAAAACTTTTTGAACAGTGTTTGAACGTGCATGAGCTGTGTGTCATTCTAGCCCACCGTCCTGACCTCTGTTACATGTTTTATTGCTGAAACACAAGCATTAGAGATGAGCTCGAGAGAAAGACCATTTACAGCCATAGCAGCCCAGAGAGATTTCACACACGATGACATGCTGTGTGAAGCATTGCAAAAGAAAAAGGAATAGATGCATCATGCAGTGAGAAAGTCCTGCAATATCACGTGCTGTGTTAATATCAATTCATGCAATATAAAACAGGCAAAAGTGAGTACACAACACAAATTCTGCAATGGGCTATATACACGGGGACTTTTAATTTTGAATAAGACAGCTCAGCTCTTCCAGTGTACTGTTCCGGCATTATAAATTCACCATGTTTAAGATCTGATTTGTTTGTCGGTGCAGACAAACAGCTTTTCCATGCTGCTGTTTGTGTGTTTGTGTCTGTCTCTGTGTGCATCCATGTACAGTTGAAGTCAGAATTATTAGCCCCCCTGTTTATTTTTTCCCACAATTTCTGTTTAAAAGAGAGATGATTTTTTTTCAACACATTTCTAAACATAATAATTTTAATAACTCATCTCTAATAATGGATTTATTTTATCTTTGTCATGATGACAGTAAACAATATTTTTCTAGATATTTTTAAAGACACTTCAATACAGCTTAAAGTGACATTTAAAGGCTTAAATAGGTTAATTAGGTTAACTAGTCAGGTTAGGGTAATTAGGCAAGTTATTGTATAATGATTGTTTGGTCTGTAGACTATTGGGAAAAAATATAGCTTAAAGGGGCTCATAATTTTGTCCTTAAAATAGCTTTTTAGAAATTAAAAAACTGCTTTTATTCTAGCCGAAATAAAACAAATAAGACTTTTTCCTGAAGAAAAAATATTATCAGACATACTGTGAAAATTTCCTTGCTCTGTTAAACATCATTTGGAAAAAATATTTAAAAAAGGGGGGCTAATAATTCTGACTTCAAGTATGTGTCCATTAGGGGTTGAACAATTTTAGATTTTTGAAAGTCAACTTTTATATTATCAAAGTGGAGTCGACTAGTTGCTAGTGACGTTATCAATAAAACATAAGATGCAAATACTTTGCTACATACCTCAATACGCCTATTTAACACTGCCGCAATTTTAAATATCAAGCAAAGTGTGAAACAAATGCTGCTTTTCAGAATAATCCCACACAGATCTTTGATAAGAACTTTCCTTCCTTTCCATGCAGTGGATTGGATGAAAACAATATTATTCCTCTTTCTTTTTAAAAAAAGAAAGAGGAGAACAAAGCAACACTGCTAAAATTCACTCCAAAATTATTTGCGCTTTTTTTGTAATAGATTAATACGCATTCGACTCGGACTCGCACTCGTATTCGAAAAAAGAAGAAAAAAAAAATCCACACACATACGTACATTTTAAACTTTAGTGTGCAACGACATTTATACTCGAACAACTAAATGAATAGGGTTGGGTATCGTTTTTTTTACTGGTGCTAAATCAATACTTTTAAAACGGTGCCTGAACCGATACTTTTTAGCCACTAAATTAATAAAAAAAAAAAAAAACATAAAATAAATAAAAATAATGTATATATTTTTTAATCATTATAATTGAAAATAAAAATAAAAATAATATATATATATATATATATATATATATATATATATATATATATATATATATATATATATATATATATATATAATAAGTTTAAAGTAAACATCAATTCATATTTTATTTATTTGAATTGCATTATTATATTTCTTTTGATCATTTGTTTGTTAGCATGAATGCAAGATTTGCATTATGCTATTAAAATTACATTAGCTTACTACTAATCTGTGGAAAGGCTGTCATCAAAATCAATGAACACCTTTTTAACTGGGTTTGGGGCTTGTGACTACTTTTACATGGACATCAGTGATCTAATAATTTGCCTATATAGGATGAATAGATTAAATTATTAATCTATATAAGACAATAATATGATTCAGGTCTGTGCATGAGTTGCTTTTTGAATGTTACATTCCTGCTTTCCCAGTTACATGTTATTGCACACAGATCAGTAACATCATTGCGTCACCAACCTAATTTTTGCAATTTTTGCATTTTATGCATTTAGTGTCTGTGGTTCTTTAATATAATCAAAAATCACTGTATACTCTTGATCAGAGTATTGTCTTAATCATATTAAAATCAAAGCATTGGTGTCTATGTAAACATACTCACTGAAAGTGCTAGATAATGTCACAAGCTGTCAAAGACAGTCCATTCCTCACCTTTAGGTTGATTCCATGAGCACACACATTTCATAAGTTTGACGTGTTTCCCCCCTACGTGCAACTTTTGTAAAGCATCTGCTGCATGTTGGTGTGTCAGAATCCTTGCTTGTAAAATATAGCCATACTTTATAATGCTTAGTTTAAGCAAATTAGATGAACGTGATCATGCGTGTTGATGAATTAAGTCGCTCACTGCATGCGTCATACTGCGCGTCTTGCCTTCTATAAGCAAAAATAACAAACGCCTGACATTGCTAACATCCGTATCCCTCAAAGCTGTTTAGAAATAAACATTTAAAGATGGTGTGACACAACGCAGACTTATGTGTGCCTTTGATGCACACCTTGATGCTTCTTAAGGGCGTCACACAGCGGATGCGCCGCTCAGAGCCGCGGCACGGCGCGCACATGACAGCTGATAGTATCACACACCAAACGTGCACATTTCATAATGGCACCGGATTTCGGTACCCAACCCTATAAATGAATGCAAAAGTCTATTTAACAGACTATATTTTAATTAAATGACATTATCAATGTTGTAAAAGAAACCTTATAAATTTGTCAGCAGTTTTATAAACATTTCACCTGAAGTTTATCGGTGGTTGAAAAACACTTGCTGTGCATATAGCCCATTGAGTTAGATTGACTCTCAGACGCTTGTTAATGGAAACTTTCCACTGCCACAGAGTAAAAACAATGTAAAAAGTAAATATGACTTGATATAAACTTAGAATTTCGTTCCAAACTAAAAGCAGGCTTACAGCTCAAATTCCAAGCAAAAACAATTGAGAATTTGTAAGATTAAAAAGTCATAATTACATTCTTTTTAATCCTATGGCAGAAACGGGTTTCCATACTTGTTTATAACAAGAGCAGCTTCAAACCAAGCATGCATTGAAGTCCTGACGCCACATTATTATCTCAATTCATCTGTTTCCCCAATGCATGCAGTTTTTTAGCCTAAGACACACAGGGATATACTAATCTCCGATTACCTTTCCATTACATGGCTTTGGATACCTTCTAAAAGTTCATTATAATAACCATTATAACCAATTTCCATACTGAAACAACATTACAGAAACAAAAATCAAACAAGACGTGATGTGACATGAGAAATGGCATGCGACAGACTATAAACAAGCTTCTTTTGTCTTAAAAAAAAACACACACACACATGATTGTGCATTATGAAACAGTATAAATTGTAATTGTTATCTTGTAAAATGTACAACGATAGTCTGGAATTGTGCTCTAAAGGTCTCTGTTTTAACAGCCCTTCATGTTAAACAAGGGAGCTTGAAAGATAACACATCAACACAAAAGCAGCGCCCTCCACCGAGAAGCATTTCAAGGCTTAGAGCTGAAACCAGCACCAATGAGCAGAAGATTTATGTACAAAACAGGAAAGGGATGTCATTTCAGCAGTAAAGAGGATAGCAAAAGGGGAAAAAAACGGCTTACGTTTTCATGGGAAATGTCTCAATGCTAAAAAGATACAAGACAAGCAAAAATGTTACAGAGAAATGCACTGTAATGATGTTCAGAGTCATCATGTCAGACATGATGCCTCTGGTCAAGACACTTGGTGACTTGTCAATCGCAATGATTTTCGAATGTAAACGCATGGAAGACGCTAAAACAAAACATTGTTTGTACAATATACACACACACACACATACACACATGTAGTTCTCATAAAGTGCAAAGTGCTGGACAGAAAGACGATGAATGGAGATGGAAATAGTAGGAATGGTTATCATAACGTGAAATGCCAAGTCCCTGAGACGGAGGAACTGGAAGGAACGGAGAAAGGAAATAGAAAAAAAAGAGCACAGAGAAAGATCAAGAGATTTAGTCACTGTTCTGTGGCTAAAGAAAAGGATGAGGTGTTTGCACTTTGACATATTAATGCATATTCATCATTTAATAGTTAAAGCCTGTTTATGCCAAGAACTATTATAAAGAGAATTTGGATTAGTCTATAGTAGATAGTATGAGTATTTAAAATTGTGGTGGACAGAACATTAATATTGACGTAGTTATTTTTCTTTAGAGAGTGTGATATTGATATCTCTCAATTTTGGACTTTTATCTAATACTACGTTGATGGATGGATGGATGCAAGGATGGATGGATTCATGGATGGATAGATAAATGGATTGTTGGATGCATGGATGGATGGATGCAAGGATGGGTGGGTGGGTGGATGGATGCATAGATGGATGGGTGGGTGGATGGATTCATGGATGGATTGACGCATGCATGGACGGATGGATGGATTCATGGATGGATAGATGAATAAATGGCTGGATGCATGGATGTTTGGATGCATGGATGGAAGAATGGGTGGGTGGATGCATAGATGGATGGTTGGATGCATGGATGAGTGAGTGGATGGATGCATGAATGCAGGATGGATCGATTTATGGATGGATGGATGGATGAATTGACGCATACATGGATGGATGAAAGGATGGATGGATTCATGGAGGGATAGATGCATGGATGGGTGGGTGGGTGGATGGATGCATAGATGGGTGGTTGAATGCATGGATGGATAGATGGATAGATGCATGGATGGATGGATGCATAGATGGATGGTTGGATGCATGGATGGATGCAGGGATAGATATATGGACGGATGGGTGGATGGATGGATGCATAGATGGGTGGTTGAATGCATGGATGGATAGATGCATGGGTGGGTGGATGGATTCATGGATGGATTGACGCATACATGGATGGATGGATAAAAGGATGGATGGATTCATGGATGGATAGATGGATAAATTGCTGGATGCAAGGATGTTTGGATGCATGGATGGAAGGATGGATAGATGCATGGATGGGTGGCTGGATGCATAGATGGATGGTTGGATGCATGGATGGATGCAGGGATAGATAGATGGACTGATGGATGCATGGATGAGTGGGTGGATGGATGCATGAATGCAGGATGGATCGATTTATGGATGGATGGATGGATGAATTGACGCATACATGGATGGATTCATGGAGGGATAGATGGATGGATAGTTGGATGCATGGATGCTTGGATGGATAGATGCATGGATGGGTGGGTGGATAGATGATTAGATGGATGGTTGGATACATGGATGGATGGATAGTTAGATGCATGGATGTTAGATGCATGGATGGATGTATGGTTGGATAGATGGATGCACATATAGTAGGATGCATGGATGGATGGGTGAAAAGATGGATGGATGGGTAAAAGGATAGATGCAAGGATAGATGGATTGATGGGTGGATGGATGCAAGCATGGATTAATGAATGCATGGATGTATGGATGGCTGGATGGATTGATGGATGCATGGATGGATGCATAGGTGATTGGATGCATGGATAGTTGGAAGCATGAAGGGATGCAGGGATGGATAGCTGTATGGGTAGGTAGGTGGGTGGATGGATGGATGGATGGATGGATGGATGGAGGGTTGGATGCATGGATGGGTAGGTGGATAGATGCATGAATGCAAGGATGGATAGATTCATGGATGGGTGGATGATGGATGGATGCATGGATGGTTGGATACATGGATGGGTGGGTGGATAGATGCATGAACGCAAGGATGGATAGATTCATGGATGGGTGGATGGATGGATGCATGAATGGATGGATGCACGCATATATGCATGGCATTAAAACAGTCAGTACTCACTGTAAAACTGTCTTTCACTATAAGCTGCTCAGCTAATGTTTACGTTTGTAATATTTGAATTATTTGCTAAATAAAAATCATCTCATGTGGAGTTTTATAACTCGGATCACAATTTTCATCCGTGCCCGCATACACTAAAGCAGCCGCTGTGTGTTCTGCCAAGGCAACCCAGACTGCTGAAACATAATTGGGTAAACTGGCAGTGAGCTGGTTATAGAGACCAAAACAAACACAAACATTCCAACACCTAACACATTTTCAAAAGCAATCTGACTTTAGCATTGTTTTTTCAGATAAACAATTATGTTCACTTAGTGAGTTCCTTAAATATCTAAAAACATATTATGGCATTTTTATGATTTAGAGAAGTCAAAATCTTACATAAAGCACTCATAAACAAAGGGACTTATTGTGAAATTTCCTTTGAGCTCAATTATGCTTTCATTTCATACACACACAAAAAAAACAAGCACTACTAACAGTTATCATTCTTGGCGTGAACAGGCTTTTAGCTCTGGTCATCTCATCTAATTGGACAATTAGACAGGTGCTAATTAGAAATGGCAAACTTCATGTATTTGAGACACTTACTCGTCATAAACATCCTCTGTGTCCATTCTGCGGTAAAACTTGGCGAGCTTGACAGACAGGATAATGCTAGGGAGCAGAAAGAGTGTGCAGCAGCCCAGTCCAAACCAGAAAGTGTTCTGCAACAAATAAACACAAGATTACTTCAAGCCACACAAAAACTGCACAAAGCTCGACCATAAACGGCACGCTTGATGAACATGCTGTCCGGTTACTTATTTGATCTGACAAAGAACATTTTTCAAAATACAGAATTGTTTCAGCATGGGAGGCTTTGTATTTAAATTAAAGTTGGCTCCAACAATCAGGGATATTATTGGTACAATATTTTTAATTAATTAAAAAGCACTACAACTCAAATCAGAAATGGTTTGAACAGTATAGAAAAAAGTAGTGATTTCCAAATTAGACTTGTATTTCTTTGCAGACAATATGAACACAAAATATTTATTGTTTTCTCTGGTCAACTTCATTTCATTTGTAAATATACATCCTTTCCTCTTGTTCAGACCTGCAACACATTCCAAAAAAAAAAGTTGGGACAGAAGCAGTTTAGGACCAGTAATCAGGTAAATTACTTGAATAATGATGTGATTTGAACCAGGTGATGTCAACAGGTGATTGTAATTTGGTAGTAGCATACACGAACGGTCCAGTTCTTTAGGTGCAAAGATGGGCTGAGAATCGCCAGTTTGCCAACAAATACACGAGGAAATGATTAAAATGTTTAAACTTAATGTTCCTCAAAGGAGTTACATCCACAAATGTAGTTACATTCACAAATGCCAGTGACAACTGTACAACAAGGGAGCCCTATGTTAACAGTGTCCAGATGCGGCGTTGACTTCTCTGGGCTCAGAGGCATCTGGGATGGACCATCACATAGTGGAAACTTGTACTGTGGTCAGATAGTTCAGTATTTCAGGCATTTTTTGGGAGAAATGGATGTTTTTTGCTCCGGACTAAAGAAGAAAAGGATCATCCAGGCTGTTACCAATAAACCAGTCCAAATGCCAGGGTCTATCATGGAATGGGATTGTGTCAGTGCCCTTGGCAAAATTAACTTGCACAATACAAGTCAAAGTAAATTTAGAAATCGCGACATTCTTTTTTATTTACGTTTCCATTCTGTCCTAACTTTTTCTGATTTGGGGTTGTAATTTAGTTAATGTTAATTAATGATTAACCTAGATAAACATCGTTTGTTCATGTTAGTAAATACATTAACTAACATTAACTATGTGTTGTAAACTAAACTTACCATTTTTACAAAAAAAGCATTTAATTAAATAATGAAAAAAAAATATATTAAACGTAATTTATAATTAAATTATGATTTAATTAAAAATTTATCAATAATATGTTAATAAAAACAATCATAATAATAAAAATCAATAATAATAAAAATTATAATAATTATATAAAAATTCATCTAGTTGCCAAGGAAAATTCACAATTTCACATAGTTTACCTTTATGTTCAAAACAGATCATAAAAATATAACTATAAAAATAAAAACAACAGCAAACCAACATTTATTAATTATGAATATATATATTTAAACTTTCAATAAAACTATAACATTCAATAATGTTAAATTACAGCTGTTAACGAAATAATTGCTCATTATTATTACACAAGAGTCAAGGCAAGTTTATTTATATAGCGCATTTCATACACAGTGGCAATTGAAAGTGCTTTACATAAAAATAAGTAAAAAATAAAATAAAAATCATAAAAATGGGTAAAATGTGATATAAAATAAAGTCAGAGTAAAAAAATGCAAAACTGAAAAACAAACAACCAAAGAAAAACAACAACAACAACAACACCCCACATGTGTGAGGCTGAATACGTGGACCTCATGTTCTTTCTGCTGCAGTCGGACAATTATAGTAGGGTCAAACTCTGAGTGCCCGGGGAAAAAGCAGCTAGCTGGTAATTAGCACAACTAGTTAATTACCGTAACGCTTCCTGTCCTTACTAATTACGTACAGCCTTGTGTGTGTGTGTGTGTGTGTGTGTGTGTGTGTGTGTGTGTACCTACTCAAAGATTGGGGCTAATTCGTACCCAGAGGTAAGCTAAAACTGAAAAAGCCTTCTTAGTAAAAACTGTATGAAATGTTTGTTTACATTTAGTCATTTAATAGACCCTTTTGAGACTTACAATTGAGAATTTTCTCTCAAATTAAGTTTATAATAAGATGTGTATAAAACTATACAAGTCTAGAGACTTCTTTAGACAGCCAAGCTAATGTATATCTTTGTGTGTAAAAAAAAATGTATAATTTTGGTTAAACTGATGCTAATCATAGACTGTAATTGCTTCTGTGGCATGTGTACATGTGCAGCGGCGCACAGAGGGCAGGGTTAAACACACAGGGCCTCATTTGAGTCTTGTGATGAGGTCAAACACAACGACCTCCTGCAAATCCCACACACTCGCCCATAATTTCAGATAAAACCTTCCACCTGTTTCCTTCCTTATGGCTGTCCCTGAGGCTTTGACCACACGCATGCAAAAGCCCGGCCTACAGCGACTGCAGCACGTGTTAAGGAGGACCTTGTATGCAAAAATCCCTTTTAAAATTAGTTAAACACAGTTGTCTGTGAATATACACAGCTTCTAATGGTAAAAATTTATTATATTTTTTGTATATTCAAATATCATAAAAAGAGTCTGCAGAAACACTGATTGATTGCTTGAACTTCGTTGTCGAATTTCCACTTCAAAATGCACCACACATTCTCAATTAGAGACAGGTCAGGAGTGCGGACAGGCCAGTCAAGTACCCGTATCCTCCTCCTCTGCAGCCAGGACTTTGTAATGTGTGTGAAATGTGGTTTTGCATTGTCATGCTGAAATATGCATGGGTGTCCCTGGAAAAGACAGCAGCATGTTGTGCTCTAAAATCTCTATGTACTTTTCACTATGCACTGTTAACATTGGGCTTCCTTTTAGCACTGTACCATTTTCAATGGCATTTGTGGATGCAACTACATATTGTGGTACTTGACAAAGGTTTGCCAAAGTAGTCCTGGCCCAGTATACTGATATGGCTTATAGATGAATGAGGATTCTTGATGCAGTGCCGCCTGAGGGATCGGAGATCACAGTTGCTCAGCTTAGGTTTGCGCTAGAGCTGCACAATTAATCGAATAAAGGTCGCGATCTCGAGTCAACCCCCTAGACGATCTTAATCCAGCATTTCTACGATTCTGTCAATCATATTTTCAAGTTCATGAGAGAAGCAAAGGCGGCTGCGCGAGTCTTTTCATTGTTTCACACACATTGCTCAGTGACATGGACACCTCCAAATGATGTTAAAAGAGTCGCATACTGAATTTATAAGGTATAATTCACCTAAAAACGTAATTTTTGTCTTCATATAACGATGTTTTCGCAGCCGGGAAATCATACGTGATGTAAGCAGCTGCTGACTGTGAGCTGTTATCACAGAGAGGGAGGAAGCGTGCCCTACTTAATGATAGACGCACGCGTGCCTACTTTTGTGAACAGAACCTGCATATGCTGTAACAGGTAATAGAGTTGTAAATAATATTCAGTTTGTGGATCGTTTGGGAGCCGCGCGCGAAGTATGACCAGCACTTAGCAGTGAAAATGAAACCAAAAGTGTGCACTTCATTTAAATGATCATATCACATTTTAGAGTTAGGATTACGACAAGCGTTTGATATGTTTTTTCTTTCATAGCGAACACACAGTTGTGCATGAAAATAAATGTTTATAGTGTCAGTATACCAACTCTAGCCTATATATTGTTAAATATAATCTAATAATGACAAAAGTCTGATTTTACCAGTGAATAAAATTGTCTTATAATGTTGACAATGACAGATTCATGTCTCAAACATAATAATTCAACGTCAGAATTATTATAAGTAGAATAGAACTATTTATAGAAACCAGTAGACCTAAACATAATATTATTATTGATGTTTTGCCATATGTTTGTTTTTACCATACCTTCATTTTGTATCTACAGAATCGTGAGAAAATCGTGATCTTTATTTTAAGCAAATAATCGCGTTTCTTATTTTAGCCAGAATCGTGCAGCTCTAGTTTGTGCCCTTGTCATTTACTCACTGAAATTCCTCCAGATTCCTTGAATCTTTTAATTATGTTCTGCACTGTTGAAGGGGAAGTATCCATATGTCTTCCTATCTTTCTTTGAGGAACATTGTTTTTAAACATATCAATATTTTTCTCACGTATTAGTTGGCAAACTGGCGATCCTCAGCCCATCTTTGCTCCTAAAGGCCTAGACCTTTCTTGGATGCTGCTTTTGTACCAAATCATAATTACTATGAACTGTTGACATCACCTGTTTCAAATCACATCATTATTTAAGTAATTTACCTGATTACTGGCCCTAAACTGCTCCTGTCCCAACTTTTTTTGCAATGTTTTGCAGGTCTGAATGACAGGAAAGGATGTATTTTTACAAATGAAATGAAGTTGGCGAGACAAAATATTAAATATTTTGTCTCGATAATATTTTTGTATTAAACGATTAAATATTTTGTTTCAATAATATTTTTGTATTAAAATATTACTTTTTTTGTCTCGATAATATTTTTGTATTAAAATATTAAATACATTTTACTGATAATATTTTTGTATTAAAATATTAGATATTTTTTCTCAATAATATTTCTGTATTAAAATATTAAATATTTTGTACCGATAATATTTTTGTATTAAAATATTAAATATTTTGTCACGATAATATTTTTGTATTATAATATTAAACATTTTGTCTCAATAATATTTTTGTATTAAAATATTAAATATTTTGTCAGTGTCAGAAGCACTTGAGGATGTGGAAATATAATAAGATAGTAATTTCTGAATGAACTATGCCTTTCAGCACAGCTCCAGTGTTTTCCCTAATACTCCAGTACTGATGGATCTCTCACCATTGAATCCAGCAAGAAACCGCAGCCCAGGATCTCCACCGTGTCCACAATGTTGCTGAGTGGTTTACAGGTGGCGACCTCCAGAGCCAGCTATAGGAGACAAACAAAGAGATTACAAACCTACGCAGAACCAATTCAACATTAACACAGATATGAATTGTAAATAAGCAACACTCACAGATGTCCTGATCCAGTCTATGTACTGCTTAAAATAGCCAATGATGTTCTGCTTGTATTTCTCAGTTTCCTGTTGGACCATATATTAACCATCAGCACAATGCATACATCCACAAATCATTCAGGCTTTTGCTCACATTACCTGATTGATCACAAATGTTGCATTGTAGGAAATCAGGTTCTGGGCATCATCAACGGCTTTAAGAACATCTTCAACTCGGAGCTGAAAAGCAATGCATCTGATCAGAAAGCATGTTCTGAAGTTCATATTTGTAAAAGTGATGGCTGATTTAAGACCCCGTTATACTTCCAACAAAATCGAAAAACGAACTGAAATGACGTCATTTTGAACAAAATCTGTCTAAAACGAATTTCTTTTTGGATTTGTTTCGGCAGTTCGAAACCGCTCAACAAATTTTTAGAGGGATTGTATTTTGTATTTTGACTCTAAAACACCTCTGAGCTACCATTGGTCAGTTGTGTTTTTGCAATCGGTGGGTGTGTTTCTCATCAACAAACTGGAGAATCTGGAGAGCTGGTTTATACAGAGCAAAGCAGATGTTTCTAGAACTTTCCCTCTCTCACAGCTGCCATTGTTGTTGTGTTTAGGAGTGCACCCAGTGGCTGATTTAAGGCCTACTCACACTATGCCATCTGTACCGTGCCCAGACCCGTTTCCCGGATCGTTTGAGAAGTGTGAGTGCGCTGAATCGGGCTCAAGCACGGTTCACTTGGCCGGCCCTGGCCCGGTTCACTTAGGCTTTGGTGCAGTACGCTTGTGTGTGAGCGCCAAAGCCCGAAACTGAAAGCGAGACGTGAATTTTAAGGGACTGTTTCATATAGATTTATTAATCATTCTTACTGTTCAGTGAACGCAAACTGCCGTCGTTTATTAAAGACGCAAACCCCTCACTTCACGACAGCTGCGCGCCTTCAGCAGACCTCCTCATTCCTGCAGCACGAGAGCTTTATGATTGTTTATGAGCGCCAAAAGTGGCGGATCTGTAAGGCAAAATATCTGACTGCGTGTCACCGCATCCCTAAGGACTGTTTGGCGAAATATTTGACGGCATATCAAACGACTGAAACGATATAACTAGAGAAATCTCCACTGTGCTGCTGAGTGAGAGAGCGCTTCTCACTGAACAGCCCAGCAGCGATGACGTAAGCGTGCCGAAGCCCGTTTGTGGTGTGAGCGCGGGCCGTCGGGGGAGACGGGAGGGGGGACAAGCGTGCTTTGGCCCGGTTCGAGGCAACTGTACCTAGTGTGAGTACGGCCTTAGGCATAGGCAATATGGGCGATCACCCAGGGTGGCATCTTGTTGGGCGCGGCACGGGGGAGACGGTGGGGAAGAAAATGTGCCATAGTAAAAATCAACTATCCCCTAGTAAAAGCTTTGATATACGACTTACTTTATGCAAGCATATTCATTTAGAGTGGTAATTCCAGAATAAAGAGGGGGCCATTCACATTTCAAGGGCCATTCACATTTGCCATCATTTTCATGCGCAGATTTTTGTAATGTAATGTAAATGTAATGTAATGTGTATTTATATAGCGCATTTATTGTGTATGGCCATACACCCAAAGCGCTTCACAATCATGAAGGGGGGGTCTCTCCACACCACCACCAGTGTGCAGCATCCACTTGGATGATGCGATGGCTGCCACAGGACAACAGCGCCAGTGCGCTCACCACACACCAGCTATTGGTGGAGTAGAGAGACAGTGATGGAGCCAATTCGGTGGATGGGGATGATTGGGAGGCCATGATCGTAGGGCCGATAGAGGGACTTTGGCCAGGACACCAGGGTTACACCCCTGCTCTTTCACGGAAAGTGCCATGGGATTTTTAATGACCACAGAGAGTCAGGACCTCGGTTTAACGTCTCATCCAAAAGACGGCGCCCACGGACAGTGTAGTGTCCCCTACACTTTTACTGGGGCATTAGGACTCACGCAGACCACAGGTTGAGCGCCCCCTGCTGGCCTCACTAACACCACTTCCAACAGCAACCTAGTGTTCCCTAGTGGTCTCCCATCCAGGTACTGACCAGGCTCAGCCCTGCTTAGCTTCATTGAGTAACCGGTCTTGGGCTGCAGGGTGATATGGCTGTGGATGCATTTTTTTTGCATTTTTGCTGTTTTTCATGAATTTTAGTTAGTGTATGCTGTCTGAATTGTTTGTTTGAGACAATTATATGTGCTCAATAGCAATAGCAATTATATGTACACAATAGCAATGTACAACTCTGCCTCCTGCAGCACAGGAGTGTCTGAATGTTCAAAAACAATATACCTTTATTCAGCCTTTTAGAATTTCTTTTTGCCTTTAAAACAAGGGAAAATGTTGGTTCTTCGTTTTCGTTTGAAGTATACCGGGGACTTTAAAATGAGCAGCTTACAGGCAGATCTGAGGACGTCCTTTCCAGAAGTCTGATGCTCTGATTAAGTGTGCTCTTTAATAAAAACAGACACAAAAAATCAAGAATCTCATCAAATGATCAATAATCTAAAATGCTTATAAAATGGTATAGTATTGTTTTACTGTAAAAGACATAAAAATGAAAATGTTAGGGAACCAGCGGGGTGACAAAGGGCCATGCAAACTGAAGTTGCATAAAGTGCGTGCATCGCATGCTCATTATTTAGGAGAACAAGTCAAAAATTGATGAACTTAATATCACATCTAACCAGAAAACAACTACCCTCACCGGCCACTTTTTTAGGTACACCTTACTAGTACCGGGTTGGACCCCCTTTTGCCTTCTTCAAGATACTAGAAATATTCCTCAGAGATTTTGGTCCACATAGACATGATAGCATCACGCAGTTGCTGCAGATTTGTCAGCTCCACTTCCATGATGTGAATCTCCCGTTCCACCCCATGCTTTCATGTTGCTGATGCCAAATTCTGACCCGACCATCCGAATATCGCAGCAAAAATCGAGACTCCTCAGACCAGGCAACGCTTTTCCAATCTTCTATTGTCCAATTTTGGTGAGCCTGTGCCAATTGTAGCCTCAGTTTCCTGTTCTTAGCTGACAGGAGTGGCACCAGGTGTGGTCATCTTCGGCTAAAGCCCATCTGCCTCAATGTTGGATGTGTTGTGTGTCCAGAGATGCTCTTCTGCAGACCTCAGTTGTAACGAGTGCTTATTTGAGTTTCTGTTGCCTTTCTATCAGCTGAACCAGTCTGGCCATTCTCCTCTGACTTCTGGAATCAACAAGGCATTTGCACCCACAGAACTGCCGCTCACTGGATTTTCTCTCTTTCAGACTATTCTCTGTAAACCCTAGAGATTGTTATAATTGAAAATCCCAATAGATCAGCAGTTTCTGAAATACTCAGACCATCCCATCTGGCACCAACAACCATGCCTCGTTCAAAGTCACTTAAATCCCCTTTCTTCCCCATTCTGAAGCTCGGTTTGAACTGCAGCAGATTGTCTTGACCATGGCTGTTTCTCAATTCCAAGAACGCAGAGAACGGACTTCTTGTTGAGACCGGTCTTGCCAGGTGTCCTCGGAAGAATGAACTCGGGAGACCATGAGAACAGAGAACGCGTCCTGTGAGAAATGAGATGCTGCGTTCTTCCTGATGGTCACGTGACCTTCACGTGTTTTAAATGGTAAATTAGTTAAACATTACAGCATTCATACAACCATTAATTGTTTTTCCCCATTTCAATATATATACTCTGCATAAAGACTTTACAAATATACATTGCACAATATAAATAAAATAGATTTGAATACAAATTTCAGCAAATAAACACCCTTAATGTGTTTATTCCTTTATTAAGATGTCCATGGTGATGTTTATATTCACCGTTTCATTAAGGGAAGCTCCTGAGGTAAAAAAGCTATATCTCTGAACTTTAATAATAAATCTAACCTCCAGTCGCAATGACTTCTGGGACTTCTAGAGCGGGAGCAGTTCTCAAGTCTGCATCGTTGCGTCCTCGATATCAAGAACACATCCGGGAAGTTTCACGCGTCCTCCGTACTTGCGGTCTTGAGTATTGGAACTGAACTTTGGCAACTGATGATGACGTTACACAAGAACACGAGGACGCAAGACCGCTGAAGAACGCACATTGAGAAACAGCCCATGTCTACATGTCTAAATGCATTGAGTTGCTGCCATGTGATTGGCTAATTAGAAAATTAATGAGCAGGAGGACAGGTGCACCTAACAAAGTGGCTGGTGAGTGTATATAGACTGGAAAATTAAAGCATATGAAGCATATTGAAATGGTTTTGTAATGTGAAGAATATAATATAGTATTATAATATTATATCTAGTCTGATAAAGTAGCAATCCTTAAGTGTTTGAGAAACATCATTATTTTCCATCATTTGCTTCCAGTAGACGGGCATGCTATGAACAGACAAGGGATACGATGAAGTTACTCTAAAAAGAAGATGGATGTTTTTGGTTCTTTTTTCATGATGATTTCACAGAAAAACCAAAGAAGATATCAAAAGGAGTGAACAACTTGCAGGTTATGAAGCTATTACTGGTAGATACAGGCTTACCCTCGCTTTCACATATTTCTTGGGTGCCATAAATCAAGTTGAATTAAAAGAGAGTCAGGTACGAACAGCAACATGAACATCATTCAGAAGCTTTTCCTAAGTGGAAGAACTATTCATAGATAAGAGGGCTTTCAATGAAATCAGCATCTACAGTTAGATTACCATGGACTGCTCCAGTGGGACGACTTGTTGGATGTGGATCTGCCTTATAGTGTTCGCATGTCCCTTTAATGAAGTCTGTAACGTCCCTTTAGACTGCGAAAAAACAAAACCATTACCGCATAGCAAACACAGAAAGAACTCTAGAAACACCAGTGTTGGGTGTAATTAGTAACAAAGCAACTAGTTCCTGTAATTAAATTACTTTTCAGCTGAAAAATGAAAGTAAGGCATTAGTTTTCACACTGAATGTCATTTTATTACAGTTTCATTATAATGTACTAGTTTTGGAGCCGGCACGGTGGCTCAGTGGTTAGCAACGTCTCCTCGCAAAAAGAAGGTCATTGGTTTGACTCCTAGCTGGGACAGTTGGCATTTCTGTGTGGAGTTCTCCCCGTGTTGGTGTGGGCTTCCTCTGGGTGCTCCCCACAGTCCAAAGACATGCGCTATAGGGGAATTGAATTAACTAAAATTGGCCGTAGTATATGAGTGTGTGTGTGTGTGTGAATGTGACAGTGTATGGATGTTTCCAAGTACTGGGTCGCGGCTGGAAGGAGATCTGCTGGGTAAAACATATGCCAGAATAGTTGGTGGTTTATTCCGCTGTGGAAACCTCTGAAATAGAGACTAAGCCGAAGGAAAATGAATAACTCAATGAATGTATTAACTTAAACTGCATGTTAATTCCATAGTTCAATATAAATCAATTATATATGAGCAATTCCAGCGCTACGGATGGGACATTTGCAGTAAAAACACAAATTTACATAGAAAGTATATGTTAACATTATATTGAAACATTTGTTTATATTAAGGGAGTTAAGGGACCAGAATAATATCAATTTTTAAACATGTTTTGTTCTTTAAATGAGGAAAATAAACATGCGCTATGGATGTGACCAAAAAAGTCGTAGAAATTCTGTGAATTAAACTGCACAACCCAAAAGAAATAATGCTAATCAAAAGGATAAAATATGTCTTTCAATAGAACAAACATGATTGACTTTATTTTATTTGACATTTTTGCATTTATGAGGATAGAGTGTCATTATGGATGTGACATCTCTCCGTTATGGATGTGACCAATGCGAAATTGACATTTGTGTGACTTTGGTAAATCAAATATAATGGTTTGAAAACACTGACAGAGAAATTTTTGAGTATTTCTAAAGTACTGTAAAAAAACAAACCTTCACAAAAAACATAGAAACGGTTTTCATATTTTGGTGAAAACTTAATTTTTTTTAATGGCAAGGTTGACATTTGCATGGAATTGTTCATGTATTTATATTACAGAATAATTCTATTTTCAACTAAAGAATATTTATAATGTATAACTGTAAATGCTAAAGAAAAAATTCATTGAGAAATTTCCTCATGACAATGTGAGGTATAGAGGAGCAGATTAATTGTAAATATATATATATATATATATATATATATATATATATATATATATATATATATATATATATATATATATATATATATATATATATATTTACAATTAATGATATGTCACAGTTTCTCACAGTATGTCTGATAATATTTTTTCTTCTGGAGAAAGTCTGATTTGTTTTATTTCGGCTAGAATAAAAGCAGTTTTTAATTTTTTTAAAACCATTTTAGGGACAAAATAATTAGCCCCTTTAAGATATATTTTTTCTCGATAAACTACCGAACAAACTATCGTTATACAATAACTTGCCAATTTACCCAAACCTGCCTAGTTAACCTAATTAACCTCAGTTTTTAAATGTCACTTTAAGCTGTATAGAAGTGTCTTGAAAAATATCTAGTCAAATATTATTTACTGTCATCAAGGCAAAGATAAAATAAATCAGTTATTAGGGATGAGTTATTAAAACTATTTTGCGCAGAAATGTGTCTTCTCTCCGGTAAACAGAAATTGGGAAAAAAATAAACAGTCTAATAATTCTAGGGGGGGCTAATAATTCTGACTTCAACTATATATATATTAGGGGTGTAACGGTTCACAAAAATCACGCTTCAGTTCGATACGATACAGTGTTGTCACAGTTCAGTATGTTTTCGATACAGCAAAAAAAAGAAAAAAGCCAGAGGATTTCTCTGATTTAATTTTTTAATGTATTAAAACTAACATCATAAAAGTATGATTCAGTTTTTTTTCTTTTACTTTAAACAGTGATAGAGCTGTACTACTGTGGTTTCTGCTTAGCAGCAAATAAAACAAATCCTTCTTTATACTCAAAACCCAAAAGCTTCCTATAAAAAATAAATGTAATATTGTAGTAGTTAAACAAATAAAAAGAAAATAATAATATAGTTTTTATATGGAACTCGATTTCAATCTATTTTTTAAGTATTTTATTATTTTCAGAAAGTTGAGTATTCACCTTCTCTTTAGACAGCACAGATCTATCTGCTTGATTTCACTGTCACCTGCCATTTTAGTGGATCTGAAAGCAGGAATTATCTGACTGAAATGGGCTTATCAAGGAATAATATAACTGGGCTCTATTAACATTTAACATTTTCTTGAAACCCGAAATTCCCACTACCGATTAAGGTCTCTCATATCCACACAGCTATAAATGTGCCTCGGCCTTGTTTTGAACTAAAGTCATTAGAATCAACAGCAAATCAGCTGTAATATATATATTTTTATTCAGACATTTTTTTGATATTTTTGAATAACTGAAGGTTTGATTTGTCTAACATTTGCTCATGGATTAGAAACAATGAACTATTTTAGAAATGTATGTCAATAGGGTATGTATGAAGTACAGTGTCATTAATTTGAAACAATTTGTTGTGATACAGTATGTTGTTTGAAATATGGAAAATGACTCAAATTTAAATAGTTAAGAATTAAAATTCTATTGTCTATGCACTGAGATTTGTGGATTATTAGTATTGAGTTAATAATTAAATTACTTTTCAGACAATTTAGAAATTAAAAATGTAATTTGAATACAATTTTAAAGTTGTGGTTAGTAATTCATTACTTTTTTTGAAATTACTTACCAAACACTGACCAAAACCATAGCAATTGCCCAGAAACCACCTTTCAACCACCCAGGGTTCTCTAGCAACACCCTAGTAACCACTTATTTAATCTTACCAACTACCTAGCAATCACCTAGATGTGACGATCTATCCCTTCATTCATTCAGTTTCCTTCAGCTTAGTGTCTATTTCAGAGGTCTTCACAGTGTAATGAACTGCCGCCATGTATTCCAGCAAATGTTTTATGCAGTGGATGCCCTTCTGGCTGCAACCCAGTACTGGGAAACATCCACACACACTCATTCACTATGGCCAAATTAGTTTATTCAATTCATCTATAGTGCATGTCTTTGGACTGTAGGGGAAACCGGAGCACCTAGAGGAAACCTACACCAACACAGGGAGAGCATGCAAACTCCACAAAGAGATGCCAACTGGCCGAGCCGGGACTCGATCTAGCCTTTTTTTTTTGCTCCTAAATTTTTAGACTCGTTTTACTTTTTGAACTGAACCAAAAATAAACCTTACCAACTGATCAGCTTGAGCATCGAGTTGATTGGCGAAATCAATGAGATCTATTCGAGTCACTCCTTTATTAACCTGAAGGATGAACAGAAACATGAAAAACAACAATGTGCAGTTTCACACCAGACTGTTAATGATTTAATGCCCATAGTGCCAGGTTTTAATCTGAGCGTGTGTTTATGCAGGTTATGTACTGTACCTCCTCTAAATAGGCAGCAAAGTCGATCTCATTAATGCCAGTTTCAGAGAAGTTGTTGAGGTTGACTTTGCCTTCAGACTCAAGAAGAATGATGCCCCGTAAATCCACCTTCAGTCCTTCAAACTTCCTGGACACATCCTTGGAGTACTGCGGGAAGACATGATGATGAGGATGTGCTTCTGATATTAGTCTGGGAAATTATTATGGACTGTCATACAATACATACATACATACATCCATACATACATACATACATACATACATATATGTATATATGTACAATGTATGTACATACTTTGGATAAAAGCGTCTGCTAAATTACTAAATGTAAATGTAAATACATACATACATATATATACTGTTGAAGTCAGAATTAATAGCTCCCCTGAATTATTAGACCGCTTGTTTATTTTTTCCCTAATTTCTGTTTAATGGAGAGAAGATTTTTTCAACACATTTCTAAACATAATAGTTTTAATAACTCTCTCTAATAACGGATTTTTTTTTATCTTTGCCATGATGACAGTAAATAATATTTTACTAGATATTTTTCAAGACAGCTTGAAGTGACATTTAAAGGCTTAACTAGGTTAATTAACTAGGGGGGTTATGGTAATTAGGCAAGTTTTTATATAATGATGGTTTGTTCTGTAGATTATCGAGAAAGAAATATATCTTAAAAGGGCTAATAATTTTGTCCCTAAAATGGTTTTAAATTTTTTTTTAAATGGCTTTTATTCTAGCCGAAATAAAACAAATAAGACTTTCTCCAGAAGAAAAAATATTGTCAGACATACTGTGAAAATTTCCTTGCTCTGTTAAACATCATTTGGGAAACATTTAAAAAAGAAGAAAAAAATTCGAAGGGGGCTAATAATTCTGACTCCAACTGTATACACACACACACACACACACACACACACACACACACACACACACACACACACACACACACACACACACACACACACATAGTTGAAGGCAAAGTTATTTGCCCTCTTGTGAAAGTTGAATTATTTTTTAAATGATTTCCAAGTGATGTTTAACAGAGCGAAAACATTTTCCACACTATTTCATTTTTGTCCTTCTGGAGAAAGTCCTACTTTTTTTGGTTTGATTGAAATTAAAGCAGATTTTAATAATAAAACCCCTTTAAGAAATTATTGTTGTCGATTGGCTCCAGAACAAACAACTGTTGTCCTATGACTTACCAAATTAACCTAACCTGCCTAGTTAGCTTAATTAACCTAGTTATTTTTTTTCTCACAAAATAACAAGTAAAATATTATGTACTTTCATTGTGAGAAAGACAAAAGAAATTAGCTATTATATATATATATTAGTATAATATATAAAGTATATATTAGTATATATATTAGTTATTAAAACTTTTATGTTTAAAAATGTAATGAAAAAGTGTCTCCATTAAACAGCACTTAGGAAACATGATAAACATTTTCACAGGAGAGTTCATAATTTTGCCTTCGACTGTATATAAATTTATATATATCAAATATTACTGGATGACATTTAATAGTGACTCAGAGTTTGTGTATTTACTGGACACATCCCTGCAGTACTGCGGACAGACGTGATGATGATAAGAATGTGCTTCTGATATTAGTCCAGGAAACCAGTATGGACTGTCACGAAGATATATTGTACGAGGAACTGTCTGTTCACCCACTAAATAATTACTACTACTAATATATATATATATATAATATGTAAATACTTTAACAGAGCAAAAAACATTTTTCCCCACAGTATTCCCTATTATTTAATTATTTATTTACTTCTTTCTTTTAGTTTGGCTGGACTTAAAGCATATATTTAAGATAATAAGAAACATTCAATATTATTATCCCCTACATAAGAAATGATTGTTTTTTACTGGCTCCAGAACTAAGCACCTAATCTGTGGTGCGTTTCTCAAAACCATCGTTAGACAAGTAAGGTTGCAAGTTCCGTTGTTACAAACATAGTTGATTTGCATTTCCCAAATCCGTCTTTCCAACAAACATTCGCAAACTGCATCACAAACTTTTAAGCTTGCAACTACACCTCTAGAGCTAGTTAAAAGCATAGTTCCTGGCTGTGTTCTTTTCCCAGTTATCCCCCCATGCCCTATTCATTTAAAACATTTTAACATTATTTTAAAAAAGCATTAAAGTCATCTCTCTTAGGTGTAATTTGCTTTCAAATAATTTACAGTTCAGTTTTAGCGATCTTCATGTTTACAATTGTGCTCCCTTCACAGTGCACTTTGAAAAAACTCTTATTTAAAAGTGTTTTATATAAAATTATTATTATTATTACTTTCTTAATAAATAGCCTACTGTAAATTTCAACCATTAACGATTTATTTATGAGATTAGAGTGTTAGCTAAGTGGCTTTTATGTCTTAGAATAGAATATAGAATATTCTCAATTACATCATAGGCCCTTTATGTGACGTTTACATATGTTTTAGTTAATATAGAAAGCGAGTGCATGTTTTTACCAAAAATAATATTGGACTTTTTATTTAAATGCATGTGCCTGTAAAACAAAACAATTTTATAACAAAAATTATGGGCATTTTCTCTAAAGTTGTTGTTAGTCCACCCCTTTTAAAGCGGGTTTTAAAAAACAATCATCACTACATTGTTCTTTTCCCAAACGATGCATCCTACTATGACAGTTTAGCCGCTAGTTACTTCATTGTTAGGGAAACACACCCATGCCTAGGTAATATAATTAACCTACTTAAGCTTATGAAATGCACTATAAGCTGAATACTAGTATCTCGCAAAAGAACTAGTAAAATATTATGGCAAAGATAAAAGAAATTAGTTATTACAAGTATTATGTTTAGAAATGTGTTAAAAAAACATCTCCGCATATTTAAAAAAAAATCAGGGTTAATAGTTTTTGCCTTCAATTGTTTATAAATATATATAACAAATATTGTATATATAAATTATTTTATATTTTTACCAGTGACTGAGGATTCGTATATTTATAAAAATATAAAACAAACAAAATAATACATTATCAATGTGCTAATGCAAAATGTGGTTTTATTTTATTTACATTTCATATTATGACTGTAATATATTTATTACAATTTACAATTTAGGGGAAAATATGTAATAAAAAATGTGTATTGCATGTCCTCCACAACTTCCACAAGTTTTTATATAAGCTCATAATGATGTTCTCCAGCATGATTTGATTTTTGAAAAAGAGAGAAAACAATTGTCCATCTGTATAAACGCTCTTCACATTATTTCCTTTATTATGCATGTCATAAAAAAGAGTTTCAATTCAGTGTGGTCTCCGAATTATGGATCTTATGTGATGCTCGATCAAGAATTCTGGCTTGAAGGAATTTATAGATGTTGTGTAAAAAAATCCTTCAAATGGTTATGCATGATGTGCTTTGGGACTTTTCGACAGTTCCAGAGAAGAAAAACAACCAACTGTGGACTGGAAGAACACACTGTTTACATTTTTTCCCCCAAGAGTGTTACACAATGAAGTATTGAATTTCCTTTAAGACAATCCACAGATCATCTGCTTAAGATTAAATCAGGGGTGTCCATACTTGGTCCTGGAGGGCCGGTGTCCTGCAGATTTTAACTTCAACTTGCCTCAACTCACTTGCAAGGATGTTTCTAGAAAGCCTAGTAAGAGGTTGATTACTTAGCAAAGGTGTGTATGATTGGGGTTGGAACTAAACTTTGCAGGACACCAGCCCTCCAGGACTGAGTTTGGACACCGCTGGATTAAACGAAGATTCAAAAATAAGCAAGATGCCTGGTTAAAAAAGCCATCCATTTTCTTTAAAAACAATAATTAATGAGGAAAAAATCCTTCCAAAACATGGTATTTTAATGCAAGAACCCTCAGTCAAATTAAACGTCTCAACAATTTACTTAGTATTTAGTAATCAGATTTAAAAAAAGGGCTAAAATATAAAATAAATTAAGATTCTTAGCATTTAATGTGCTTAAATTAATTAATCAAGCTAATTAAAAAGAACAAAACACAATAGTCCAATGACTTTCCTAATTAACCTAACCTGCCTAGTTAACACAATTAAGCCTTTAAATATCACTTTAAGCTGAATACTAGAATCTAGCAAAATAACTAGTCAAATATTACATACTGTCATCAGGCAAAGAAAAAACTTAGTTATTAAAACTATTATGTTTCAAAATGTGTTGAAAAAATGTCTCTATTAAACAGCACATGGTAAATAATTTAAAAATCATTCAAAATTAGTATATAAATACAATGAAAAATGATTTTATATAATTATTATTTTATGTCATTATGCATGATCATCTGCTAAAGATTGAATGAAGATTCGAAAATGGCCCATAACCAAGATGTCTTGTTAATAAAAGCTATTTGCGTTCTTTACAAACAATAATTATTGAGTAATAAATCCTTCCAAAACATGATATTCTAATGCAAGAACCCTCAGTCAAATTAAATGTCTCAACAATACTTGGTATTTACTAATCGGATTTTAAAAAAAAGGGCTAATATACAAAATAAATTGAGATTCTTAGCATTTAATCTACTTTAATTAATTAATCAAGTTAAATAAAAAGAACAAAACACAAAAGTCCAATGACTTTCCTAATTAACCTAACCTGCCTAGTTAACCCAATTAAGCCTTTAAATGTCACTTTAAGCTGAATACTAGTATTTTGCAAAATAACAAAGAAAATATTACGTACTGTCATCAAGGCAAATATAAAACAAATGTTTTTATAAGTAAGATATTGAAACTATTATGTTTTTAAATGTGTTGACAAAATGTCTCCATTAAACAGCACTTGGGAAATAATTAAAAAATCATTAAAAAATTGTATATAAATATATAGAAAATTATTTTATTTACTTATTATTTTATGTTATTATGCAGGATCATCTGCTAAAGACTAAATGATAATTCATAAATGGCCCAAACCAAGATTTCTGGTTAATAAAAGCTACAGTATCTGCGTTCTTCACAAACAATAATTAATGAGTAATAAATCCTTCCAAAACATGATTTTCTAATGCAAGAACCCTCAGTCAAATTAAATGTCTCAACAATTTACTAAGTATTTAGCAAACTGATTTAAAAAATGGTTAGTATACAAAATAAATTGAGATTCTTAGTATTTAATCTACTTAAATAATTAATCAAGCTAATTAAACATTTGAAAACACCTTCACATGAGTTTTGGTCCCTACACTTAAGAGTTTTTGTCTTGTTTGAAATCCAAATATCTTTTTTTTTTTTTTAGATATTAAAATAGATATATTTTTTAAAACAAGTAAAAAATATTGTCTTGCTTTCAAAAATAAAAACTAAAATGGGTTTTTCCTTAAAACAAGCAAAATAATCTCCTAATGGGATAAGCAATGGGATGAGTAACGGAATGAGCAAATAAGAAATAAGAATATTTTGCTGAGCCAATTGGAAGATAATTTTGCTTATTTTAAAGAAAAACTCGCTTCATTTTGACTTATTATTTCTGAAAACAAAACAATACTTGTTACTTTTTAGAATTTTTAGATATTTGGACTAGAAACAAGGCAAAGCTGTATGAAAAAATATTTGATATCAGGTCCCCTGCTAATACTGTCAATACCAATCTCTAGAGTGCATGAACTGTCCTAACTTACCCCCGTTTATCACAATGCTGTCTTTGTGTAAAGAGTAGAGCACTAATCTAAATCAACTGTAGTTCTGTGTGATCTGAGTGTGCACATAAGCCTTTGTTTAATCCACTCACAACACTGGTGTTAAAGAAGGATGAGATGTTGAAGATTCTGTCCAGATGAAGAGCTGAGTAAATCCCTCTGTTGTCCTTACAGTTACTAAGAGAGAGAGAGAGAGAGAGAGAGAGAGGGGGGGGGGGGGGGTAGTTAAAATTTCCTCTCAGTTCTCTTCTTTGCTGCCACCTGCTGGACCACTGAAAGCTGAAATATTTCTGAGAAAATGTCAAGTCTATTGTGTTACACGACACAAAATTAACACATGATTCCAGGTCCGTAGCCAGGGGGTTCAGGTGGTTAGAAAGACCCACCCCTCACTGACAAAGGTGCAGAATTTGTCCCATACATGAGCTCATTTATCCTATTTTGACTGCTATGGCATTCTAAATAGTGAAAATAATCCATCCAGAGGCTTTAAGAGTAACTGGAATCCTCTGTTGGCTGTCACTTAGGTGTGACTTTAGCTAATCAGTTTTGGTCAATCAGAACAATTATTTTTCATGAGCCTAAGATCCAGCTGTGCAAGAAAACATACAATCTGAAGTAAGTGAGGTCATCTTTCGCTACTGTATTGTTTTTAAATAGAGAAAACATTTTACAGGTAACCTTTATTCTAAATCTTGGACCTTACACTTGAAACAAAAAATGACTGATTAAAATAATGTGAAGCACCAAAAGCGGATTATATTAAAAATTCATTTAAATACAATTTGTTATCCAAGAGTTTTCAATATTACTTTTTTACAAAGAGGCTAGAAAAATTGTGAAGCTCTACATTATTCTTAAGTTATTCAAATGGTCAAATTCTGACTGAGGAAAGTTGAATGTTCTGGCCAGTTTGTTATTTGCCTAATAAATTATAATAAGCTACATTTTTTAATTTTAAACTTTAACAGATTTCTATTTTTTCTAATGATTTATGATGTAATAAATTTGTATTTTAAAAATAAGTATTTATTCAAATTTCTTTATTCTAAATCTTCAGGAAATATTTTGGTGCATAAAAAAGTGTGGTTATGATGACCATCCAACAAGATAATCCAACTAAAAATATTGCTTAAAATGTCACTAAAATGCAGCGTTTAAATCTCACAATTAAACAGTAAATGAGGCGAATAACTGCAAAACGATACACTTTTTGAGAAAAAAAGAATCACCCCTTACAACAGGCTGACTATGGGCCTGGATTCTATATTTAATGACACACTAAAAGCGAAATAAATAAATAAATAAATAAATAAAAACATATCATGTTTAATAAACAGATTTTTAAAATGATCGCTATTAAAGTCAAATTCTAAAATGAGCTACAGCAAAAAAAATCTTCACTTTACTTTAAAGGGCCATGAAATCCCCCTTTTTCAGTTCAAATCTACCTCAGTGTGTGTGAAATTTCTCGGAGAAAATGCTCTGAGATGGGCGAGGGGCAGCGCTGTGAGCACTCAGCAGAGGGTTGAGTGGGCGTGGCCGACAGTGCAGGGGAAAAAGAGTAGAGTGATTCAAGCGAACTGTCAGTTGGCTCACAAAATGAGACCCAAACCGTGAGGAGACTGATTTGACGGTTTACAAAGTTAAAATGTAAAGAAATAAATAGTAAATAATGTAATACCCTGCTACAGTTGTCATTCGTAATTTCATTTACACATAACCACAAATTGTTCTATCATTATAAAGATAATTGTGTTTATTTAAACACTATAAATGAGGGGAACTTTTCTCCTCCTCAATCCCCGGGTCTGAATGCTGACAAGCTGGATAGCAGTGCAGTCTCTTGCCCTGTCTATTCCAACTATTAACCCTGCCGGTAATCTAGAGGATTTTAAACATGTGAGAACACAGCAGCAAGGATATAGGTGATGTGTCTGAATGGTAACCTGATGGTAATGAACTCTACTCAACAGTCTACCACTCTTCAATTCTCGTACAGCTCTTCCGACAAACATGCTTGCTGCAAACCAACAGCTTTGCTGTATCGGCCTGGACAGTATCGCAGGGAAAAACATGCAACAAACCCCGTGGATCATGGAAAAAACACATACGACGGCGGAACACCCAGTCATTTGGTCTCCCAGCTTGGCAGGTCTTTGCTTAAAGCTAACAGGTGCTAACATAGTCTTAACTGATACTCAACACACACAAATCTGTAAAAATATCAAAAGAAGTACTCCAGGGATTTGGAGTACAATTGAAGCAATACAATTGTGTTTTTATGGCAGAGTTACCTGTAGAGAGAATATGCTGTAAGGTCCATCTCTGGGTCATTGTACAGGTATCCTGGTATAAAGTTTCTCCAAGCAGAGTTGACCAGGTATGGAGTATCTAACACCTGTACACATATCATAATCGCACTGAATTATACAATCAGAGAGAGGCAGAATTCATCAGTGAGTGTGAATCGTTCAGTGAGTTCAGTGAAGTCTCTCAGCACATAGAGTGGGTCCAAATGTCTGAGACAAAGTGTTTTATATTTTTTATTAAAACCAAAACATGATGTTTATTTTTTTAACTGATAAAAAATGTGTATGTAATATAATATCATTTTATATTAATATTTAATAAATAAATCAATATTTAATAATATAATATTATCTAAAATAATATAATATAATATGATATAATATTATATAAAATAATATAATATAATATAATATAATATAATATAATATAATATAATATAATATAATATAATATAAAATAAAATAATATAATATAAAATAATACAATATAAAATAATACAATATAATATAAAAAATATATAAAATAAAATAATATAACATAAAATAATATAATATAAAATAACATAATATAATATAAAATAAAATAATATAAAATAATATAATATAATATAAAATGATATAATATAAAATAATATAATACAATATAATAAAAAATAATATAATATAATATAATATAATATAATATAATATAAAATAATATAATATAAAATAAAATAATATAATATAATATATATAATATATGTAAAATAATATAATATAATATAAAATAATATAATATAATATATGTAATATAATATAATATAATATAATATAATATAATATAATATAATATAATATAATATAATATAATATAATATATAGTAAAAATATAAAAGGGCTGCACGGTGGCTCAATGGTTAGCACTGTTGCCTCACAGCAAGAAGGTCACTGGTTCAAGTCCCGGCTGGGTCAGTTGGCATTTCTGTGTGGAGTTTGCATGTTCTCCCCATGTTGGTGTGGGTTTCCTGAACTGGGTAAATAGAATTGGTGTGTGTGAATGTGAGAGCGTATGGGTGTTGGGTTGCGACTGGAAGGGCATCCACTGTGTGAAACATATGCTGGAATAGTTGCTGGTACATTCCTCTGTAGCGACCCCTGATAAATAAGGGACTAAGCTGAATGAATGAATAATATAATATATAATATAAACAATATACAGCTTTTGGAGCATTTTTACACTATGTGGAGGCAAAAAACAAAAAACAAAACCAGCATAAATAAAGAATTTTGATTAAATCGTAAATAAAATTGTAATTGCACCAAACCCTAAAGGCTGATACAGCTTTTTTACCACCTGAACTTGCATTTGCAATTATAGGACTTTTACTTCATTCAATCATTTATTTTCTTTTTAGCTTAGTCCCTTTATTAACCTGGGGTCGCCACAGCAGTATGAACCACCATCCAGCATATGTCTTTTACGCAGAAGTTGCAACCCATCACTGGAACACCCATACACCCCCATTCACACACATACACTACGGTTAATTTAGCTTACCCAATTCACCAATAGCGCATGTCCTTGGACTGTGGGAGAAACCCACAACAACACGGGGAAAACATGCAAACTCCACACAGAAATGGCAAATGACCCAGCAACCTTCTTGCTGTGAGGCAACAGCGCTACCCACTGCGCCGCCCAGGACTTTTCCTTTAAGACAAAAAACATATATGAGGAAAGTGTTTAAAATCAAACGTGACCTGTAATTTCCTACAGGTTGCTATAGGCAATGGACTGGTATTTGCACCATCATTTACCATCAAAGCAGCATGTCTTAACCCATTTTAAGCTCGACAAGCTGTGATAGCTGCAGTAAAAGAAGCAAATCAGTGAACATAAAGCAGCTCGAGAAGCCCCATTAATTTTCATTTTAGGAATTACAAAAATGCAGAAATGCACTGCTGTGGCTAGTGTTCTTTCAGTTGTGCATGATCAGTACAATATTAAAAGCAATCTTTGGTCACACTTTACTTTAAGGTAAAATTCTCACAATAAACAAACCCTTAACTTTGACGTTTAGTTCAATAAACTTCTAATTTGCTGCTTATTAATAGTCAGTAAGGTAGTAGTTGGGTTTAGGTATTGAGTAGGATTAGAGGTGTACAGATCCGATCATGTGATCGGAAATCGGGCCCGATCACGCGCTTTCAGACTTGATCGGAATGGGACATTATTACCTCCCGATCAGGACTCAAATATATATGTATATATACTGCATATTCTCATTATTTTTGAACACATCTATAGTTGCGGTGGCACAGAGTTAGACCTCTTTCTTGACTTCACACAGAAACAGCAACGCATGTGGCATGACATCACTTTGTTGCAGAGACGCTATTGGTTAAATGCCGGCAAAGTAGAACACGAAAGCAGCTTGAAGCAGAAAGAAAAAACCCAGATCAGGACATCCCTATTTATAACCAATAATAAACACTTATTATCTTAATACAAGGCACGTAATAAGCCAGTAGTTAATAATGAGAATTAGTACTAGTAACTAAAGTGTTTCCCATTCTTTTAAATTTATGTGTATAAATGAAATGAATCAGATTTTCCCTGTGCTCTCAGAAATTTATCATGCATCAAATGTACTGAAAACAGGTGTTTCTCTAACCTTGAAGAGCTGTCGTGTTTGGAAGGGCTCACACACGAGCTTCTCCAGATTGCCTCCTGCCAGGAACAAAGCTGTTATGACTCCCATGAGCACCCAGGAGAACAGGAAGCTGAAGCCCACACCGCTGTGAGACACATCAAACAGCAGTTTATTAGCGCGTCCTTTAGGTGGCTTTGACGACTGATGTTACTCTCAAACTCACGCCATGAGAAAGTTCCCTCCTGTGTTGGAGACACAGCCACGTGTGGTTGGGGAAGCGTGTCTGTCGAATCCCAGAATACCACACAACAGACCCAGAAAATTGAAGGTGAGGATGAGCACAATCATACAGCACAGGGTAATGCAACCGATCCACCTGAAGACACAAACATGATGAACAATGTCAAGAGAGATTTCATGCAGGGTTCTTACCCTCTATGGTGCTAATTTGGTTTGGTCAATTCACCTATGGTTGAAGTCAGAATTATTAGCCCACCTGAATTATTCAAACCAGGCTCATTCTGAAAACGTAGTCCCTCAAAATACATCCCGGGAGGTATGTATTTCTTTGCAGTTTTTGTTTTCGGGAATCCACAAGAGGCCGCTGTGTGCACTTTTTCATATCTCAAAATTCTCTCGCAAGCGCCGTTCGGGCCCGCTGTTCTCGCGTAAACCCACCAGAGGTCGCTGTCAACTGTCTGTCTGTCTGACTGGCTAACTGGCCAACTAAATGGCAAATCGACCGAGCCACCCTCCTCCTTCCCTAAACCCAACCAATTTTATCGATTAACCTGCCCACACACTTACTTCGCTAAACCCAACCAACGATTTACAAAAGCCGTCCAGAATAAGAAAAGCCCTTCTCTGATTTTTACCACAAATTTCGGATTTTACCACATTCTCACCCTGTTATTCACTCGTTCATTTTATTTTTTGGAGTCTGTTTTTGTCTAGCCTGATTTTTGGAACTGCTCTTCTTAGGACTCGAACTTGGTCGTTGTTGTCATCTTGGTCAACTCCTCTCTGCACCTAAAGTCCGCTGACATGCTCGATGAGCTAACTGGACAAACTGGTTGCAGCGGGAAAGCCCTCCACTAGGAGGTAAGCGGTCAGCTGGTAACCGCGAAAAGGAATGGCGTCATACTGCCCCGTAGCATTCACATAAAAAAATTTAACTGCAGCCATACGTACCCCCAGCTACATAATTCGCGGTCTCCAGAAACGTCCACGGGACTATGTTTTTTAGAATGAGCCTGTGTTAGAATTAATAGCCCCCCTGTTTATTTTTCCCCCAATTTCTGTTTAACAGAGAGAAGATTTTATCAACACATTTCTAAACATAATAGTTTTCGTTTAGTTGGCGTTATTCTTCAAGCTGGAGATGATTGAGGTAAGGAACTCTGGTTATTTATAATGAGTTAGGAATCATTCGATTGTTGAATCATGCATTAGCTAATGCAGGTCCAGCTGTAGTCAATCATAAGATCCTCTGGAAATTAGTTTAAAAATAAACTTCACCTAATGTCTTTGTATAATTAGTAGTTGTTTGTATTGCCTCTTCTTGTTGAATCACTGAATGTCTCCTCAATTGTAAATCGCTTTGCACAAAAAGTGGGTATAACTCCGCTTTTTGTCTACACTTCATTATTATTGTTCATCTACTCATTTGCTGGAAATTAGAACTGAATTTAGAAATAGATTTGAAACAAATCTTTGTGGTTAACAAATGAAATTAAATATGTAGGCTTATAAATGTCTTCAGTGGAATGCTTTCAACACCGTTTCCTTATCCAGCAAAGTATAGAAGTAAAGAGTAAAAGTAAAGCGAATGTTAAAAGGCAGAATGGAGGAGGCTCATTCTTTATCCTCGCGCTGCAGATGCTCTGTTTAACTTTTCTCGCTAGTGAATCGTTCAGTTTTCCCACTAACAAAGTCCGGCATGTAAATAGCAAATGCGCCATGGCGTGATGCAACTGACTCTTAAGCCTCCTTTCCACTGCACATGACAAACGACAAGCGACAGACCAGAAGTCATTCATTTCGAATGGAGAGTAGTCCGGGAGCTGCGTGGAGTTCCGATCATCTTTGTATGAGGAAAATTAGAATCCGAATTGAGCTTAGGATAAGTTGAAATATTTGAACTCCTGCGACTAGACCGTATGCGACCGGCTGACCGGATGTGATGTATTCCAGTGTTGTTTAAGCAGGCCCGTTTGCGCAAGATGAGAATTAGGACTTAATTTGGTTATTTTTTAAATCAGAAAAAGTCTATATAAACAAAAAAACATTTCTATTCATAAATGTAAGTAATAAAAAAATATTTTTTTATGTTGTCTCCACATTCCCTCCAATATTCTTTAGTGTTCTGAGTTTCAAGTATTCATTCATTTATTCATTCACCCACGCAGAATTGCTTTTGCACTCCTTTATTTCGGACACTGCGAGAACAGCTTCTCTCCCATGGTGCATGTCAGAACTGAAAGCTCTGTGCGACTGCCACAAGGGGGCGGATTCCGACAGTCGTGTCCAAATGTCGTGTGCAGTGGAAAGGCGGCTTTAAAGGGAATAAGAGATTTGTCATTGGTTTAATGCAGGTTATTCTCAAAACACACCCATAACTCATTAAGAGAATAAGCACAACCCTGTTAGACCGTGCGCCAGGGCACAGTGTATTTTTTCATCCCTAAAATAGCAAAAGTGGATTCTGACACGGCCTTAATGCTTTTGTGCCATGCGCTTTAGACTGCACCTAGATCGTTAAAATAGAGCCCAAAGTCTACCAGATACAGCAGCCCGGCACAAATAAAACAAAAAATGTAACATACTAGCCTGTGTGAGTCATTTATATGAAATGAATACATTTCTGAATGTACTGTATGTTCATGTTAAAATAAAACGTACAAAATAATAGGAAAATAAACAATCTTGATTAACAATAATTTTGAGTTTACTTGCACTGTAAATTCATGAAATGATTTAATTGATATTATTATTATAAAAGTCTTTTATGCAATTGTAATTAGATCTTGTTCCATTTGATTTTAAAATCACAGCTAGCAAGGTTCTTGAGGAAAAGTTTTTTCTCAAGCATTTTTTGTATCCTATAGCTAAGTACATAATTATGATATGCTTATGCTAATTATATACGTTAATAACCATAAATTGTAAATCGTGTGAAAAAATCTGTTATTTTATTTTAAAGGCCATATCACCCAGCCCTAAATGTGAATGCAGGCACGTGCACACATAGGGCTCAACCTGTGCAGTGCACATGCCCTTTTTAGTCTTGGATAGAAAGTGCCCTTCCAAAAAGATCAAAAGGGCCCCCGCGATGCGGCACACCTTTGGTCCCGCCCTTCAGTAGGCGCGCGACAACACAGCTGATCAGTACGCACGCAATAACACCGCTCTTCTTCAGTACGCGCGCATCCACTCTGCAGATCTGCAGCATCCCCCCCCCCACATTTATCCTGCACATGCCCTTTGGACAGTCTCTGCACGGGCCTGTGTGGATGAGTAATTGACCTTGAAATGTTTATTTTTGGGTGAACTATTCCTTTAATTGACCATTAAGTGAGTTATTAAGCGTGAAAGGAATCAAAAAACGAACTTACCATAACAACGTATGAGAAACAATGCAGTTAATATGCTATAAAAACGTTACATTTTTATAAACGGAAGAAGTACCTGTAGAAATCCATCTGATCAATCTGCGGGTAGATGTCCTCGATCTGCGAGTGTGTGTGAGAGATCATTCTGGTGAAGTTGGCCAGAGAGCTGTGAACTGGCAACATCTTGCTGAAAGAGGTGATGTTATTTCCAATGTCATCAAGCAACACCTTCACCCCTACAGGAGACACACCAGATACAACAGTTCAGTCTTTTACAGAGTAATGCAATTAACATCAAGGAAGCAAAACAGGAGCAGTTGTAAGTTTCCACACCTACGGGTGCTGAGCTCTCATTACTGTTGCTGATAATGCTACAAATGTACAAATTTAACGTTATAATCTTGTAAACAAAAAACAATAAGATAAATAAAAAGCATTATATTTATTTTTTAAATGTTCATTTTCAATTAATGATTCAATAACTCACTAATGAAAACTTTCAAAAGAATCATTCAGTTACATACAATTTTGATGATTTGTTGTCGCCACCTATTGGTAAAACAATGTAATTGCCACATGCTTAAAGTTGCTTTTGAACCGAAATTTTAATCTTTACCATAAAGATCAGTGTTTTTCTCTGAACTATAACCTGTTATTTCAGTAGGTCTGTGATTATGTGATTTTAATACTGGTAGAAATTATAATACAGGTTGAAAAGACTAAATACTGAACACAGATTTGAATGCACTGTTGAGATTATCAAAGGATTATTAAACAGTTAAGTTTTACTGTGGCTGAAATGACAGGCTTTAGCTCACCAAAAGCATCTAGAACTGCCCCTGAAGCAAAATATGCTTAAAGAATTAAATCTGTGAGCTTACCTTCAACAATATTTCGAGTTTGAGCGGTTACCATAGCAGGAGTGTCATTAAAAGATGCAATCCCCTGTGTGACAGATGAAAAATCGTAAGCATATACAACGCAGGTATGCACATTAAAAGACAAAACTGAATGAATTATTTTTTAGAAATATTGACTACTGTTTATAAGTCTAGGGTTTAGTACATTTTTATGCTTTTTAAGAAAGTATTGAACAGCATTTAACCGATTTAAAGAATTGTAAAAAATAACTAATAAAATGAAACAAATATTTTACAATTTAAAACAGTTTGTTTAATATTAAAATGATATTTATTTATGTCATAAAGCTGAATTATTAATCAATCATTAATGTTAAAAACAGTTTTTTTTTTGTAAAAACTGTATTATTTAGGTAATGTTTTGCCACATGTCTTTATTGTTGTTTTATCAATTTGCTCTAGTTTTGCTGAATAAACGTATTCATTTCTAAAAATAAATTACAGCCTCCAAACTTCTGACCAAACAATTTTAAAGTCCTTTCCCTTCCAAAAACTTCATTCAACCGTATTATGTTTACTTTTCAAAATCCATGAAATATGTTGTTTCAGTCTGAAAAACAATTCACTACCTGACAAATGTCTTATTGCATATCCAAGTTTTAGGAACAACACATAATAACTCGACTTCTAGTTGATCATTTGGTATCAGAAGTTGCTTATATGAAAGGCAAAGGCCTCTAGATTACGCTTATTATTGCTTATTATTACCAAAATAAAACATGATCATGCCTTGATTTTTAATTTTTTGATTAGGACAGTAAGTTCTGATTTAGCAGAGACTAAAGTCTTGTCACTTAACAGAAATAATGTCCAGTATAGAATATAAAGTCATCCTGCAGTGGAGACAGAATGAATATTGTGTCTGACTCCATCATGAGCTTGGAGGACTGCATCCATACATCTCTGCAATGACTCAAATCACTTATTAATAAAGTCATCTGGAGGCAAAGAAAGCGTTCTTGCAGGACTCCCAGAGTTCATCAGGATTCTTTGGATTTATCTTCAATGCCTCCTCCTTCATCTTACCCCAGACATGCTCAATAATGTTCATGTCTGGTGACTGGGCTGGCCAATCCTGGAGCACCTTGACCTTCTTTGCTTTCAGGAACTTTGATGTGGAGGCTGAAGTCTGAGAAGGAGCGCTATCCTGCTGAAGAATTTGCCCTCTCCTTTGGTTTGTAATGTAATGGGCAGCACAAATGTCTTAATACCTCAGGCTGTTGATGTTGCCATCCACTCTGCAGATCTCTCACACACCCCCATACTGAATGTAACCCCAAACCATGATTTTTCCTTCACCAAACTTGACTAATTTCTATGACAATCTAGGCTCCATGCGGGTTCCAGTAGGTCTCCTGCAGTATTTGTAATTATTGGGATGCAGCTCAGCATCCCAACACCACCTTCTGCCACTTTCCCGAATGATAAACTAGAAGTCAAGTTATTATTTGTTACTCCTGACTTTTTTCAGGTAGTCTATGTTCTGTCCTGGATGTGCACAAAATGTTAAGAGAAATCTGAAAAAAATACCTTTGCCACAATCTGACTGAGATCCGTCTTCAGAACGTCATTCACCTTATTTAACTGGTCGGTCACATCAGGCAACTTAAAAAAAACAAACAAAAAAGCCCAACCACGTGTTATTTCGTACAAGTAAAAACCATGTCAACTATCAGTGACCTTAATCATTTTCACAAATGTAGGTGGATTGAACATAACAATTAATTTGTCCCCCCGAAAACCCTTAAGAATTGTGTTGTTTCAACTCATTTTAAATACACTAGGTAGTTTGAAAAAGCAGCAAAAGTCATTTTTTTTGTTAATGACGTTTTTTTTGTAATGAAGTTATTAGGATACCGATGAGTAGTTGGCTGCGATTTCGAGCTTGGGAATGGAGTTGCGTATGTTTCGACAGATCTCCGGTGCTGGAGCATCCACACAGACGGGATCGTTCAGGGCGTTTCTCAGGCTGTTGCGCACCACACTCAGGTTTGCCTGCAGTTTGACTGTTCCTTCCTGCAGAGTCTCCAAGGTCAGACTCACATTCTCTAGAGCGTCCTTAGTGTCTCGCATTGCTAAGAGAGACAACAAATAAGCAAACACACACAAATGAACATTCAGATATAGAGACTGCATGATATACAGGGTTCCCATGTTTTCATGAACAGCAGATTCAAGGACTTTTTATAGCAGTGTTTTCCAACGCTATTCCAGGAGGCACACCAACAGTACATACTTTGGATGTCTCCCTTATCTGACTCATCAACTTCAAGGTTTGAAGTCTCTTCTAATGTTCTGATGATTTGATTCAGGTGTTTTTGGTTTGGGAGAGGTTGAAAATGTGAACTGTTAGTGTGACTTCAGGAACAGAGAAACACTGTTTTAAAGCTCCTTTAATTTTAAACCAGGCACCTTGGTGCATATGTAGTACCATGAAACCAGGCACATACCCCAGCATATGTAGTACCATGAAAGTCCTTACTGTACTTAACATTTCACTTACACTTCAAAGTTCATCTTCAAAGAACTTTAATAAATGTGTTGAATTCAATACTGGTGATATTTAAATGTGGTTTCTGAAATATTGATAAAATGTCCATTATTTGTCAGTGTTACTGAACAAGATTTAAATGAAGGATTTTTAATTTAAGAATTTTTCGTTTTCTAACAGTTCTGTTTTGGACAGTACAATCGTTTTAAATCAAGTTTTTAATCATATTAATTCAACAAATTTAATTCAAGCACTTTCAAGGACCTGTGTTTGTTTTTAAATACTTTCCAGGCCTTGAATCCATCTGAATGTCAAAACTTTTAAGTAGTTTCAAGAAGCGTGGGAACCCTGCATATAGAATTCAACTAACATCAAGTGAGAAAAATGTACAAAAAGCGGACAAATCTGAGAAAAATGTACAAAAAGCGGACAAATCTGGGATAAGTTTCTGAAAACCATCATTAGCTAACTAAGGTTGCAAGTTCTGTCATTACAAAGATAGTTTGTTGATTTGAAGTTTAACAAACCCATCGTTCTAACGAGCATGCGCAAACTGCGTCATTAACTTGTATGCCTGTAACTACGCCTCTGTGTTCTATTCCCCGTAATTCCCCCTATGCATAATTCCTATAGAAACTTGTAAGATTTAAACTTGGAGTGATTAAAAAAAAAGCATTAAGCTGCATTAACTGTAACTGTATCGTTTTCACTTCTGCGCCATGGAAACACCACGATTCATTCGGCAACTGATTGATATGTGAATATAATTCAGTAAAAAGAATGCTAGAACCGTATGAGCACCGGCAAAAGCTTTCAATTGAGCTATAACTTGTACATGTGTCATATGAAAAATATGAAAATGAACCAATGTAAAATTCCCAGCTCGGGTATCCAAAATACTGTGTATTTAAGTGTAAATAACTTTTGTACAGTATAACAAAAACCAAAGTGATGCATGTGTGCACGTCAAACGACACCACTTACAGGGGTCTGGTGCAATGCTAGCCCTTTAAATATTAAGTCGAAAGTTGATGCCTCAATTATGGAGTTTAACTGGTTAGAAACAAAACAAAAGCAGATGTTCCGGCACAGGAAACATATTTTCAAAGCAGAATATCTGACTTCAGTATTGTTTTTCTGATAAACAAGAGTGTTCACTTGGCATGTTTCTTAAATATCTCCAAACATATTATGGTATTTGTATGCTTTAGAAGATTCAAAAACGTACATACAGCACCTTTATATGTGAAAGATTTGTTGTAAAATGAGCGGAATTCAATTATTTATTATATAAATTATATTTGACTACATTTTTGGATGAAATTATTAAATATGACTTCTGATTTATCTTTGTATTTTTTTATATCAGAAAAATGGAGTTTTGATCCAGTCACATATAACTCATTTTTTGGAAAAAGCAGAG
Source organism: Danio rerio (assembly GCF_049306965.1). Taxonomy (NCBI): domain Eukaryota; kingdom Metazoa; phylum Chordata; class Actinopteri; order Cypriniformes; family Danionidae; genus Danio; species Danio rerio. Next base: position 51,129,801 of record NC_133189.1, read on the forward strand.
GGTCGTGAATTAGAAATGAACAGATGCTACTTTAATTTAAAACTGCCTTATAAAATATTATCCAGTGAGTTGAGATGGTACTATTGTTTATATTTTGTCAGTGTATTATAACATTTGAGGGTTTTAAGACACAGGATAGGCAGGTTCCACCAAGGAAAGACACATGGGAGTAAAATTGGGCCAGGTTTTGTTGGGAAGGA